>NW_024424786.1:1400983-1642776 GCF_017311325.1 Ursus maritimus
CTCCCTCCCTCCCTCCCTCCCTCCCTCCCTTGCCTTTCCCTTCCAAAATCCCAGAGCTAAATTAAAACAGAAAAAACCCTCACTGCTAAATAATCTGTAACACCCTTCTTCCTGTCATGTTCACACACATGTGGACCCATGTGCTATTTACTTAACGTGTGTGCATTCCTCTTGCACGTGTTAGGTGTGCATGAGGGCCTCCGGGTACAGAATTCCTTTGTAGAGAATCAGCAATGAATCTGTAGCCTGCTTGAATTTTATTTTTAAGTGTTCACTCCGGGATGACCATTTTTAAGAGCGGCATTCCTGAGTCTGAATAACCTTTGGCAGCTGAAGGCTGAGTAAGAAATTCAACAACCCGTCCAGGGAAAACTCTTCCAAAGGCCGGAATGTTTTCAGCTGCACGTGTGGCCCGCCCGGCCTGGGAAGGGGATGGTTGTGGGACCAGCGCCACCTTGTGGTCACTTCCCCAAACGAACGAACAGAGCCTGGCTGGTCCCAGAGCTAAGGAGGAGCTCCTGGAAATGGGGGTTCTCAATTTACTGGGAAGGGGCCCGAGACTCTCTGAACCCAAAGCCTGTGTTTGAGCCCAGGTTCCTGCCTGGCAGCAGCCCCAGCTGCCTGACTTGGGAGCCCTTCTCCAAAAGCTGCCATCATGCCCAGGCCAGTGAGGGCCACCAGGCAGGGTGTGTGATTGTTGGGAGAAGTGTGCTGGTGGGACAGCGTCTGCTTCCAGAAGAGGGGGACGGAGCCCAAGAGGAGAGGGGACAAATTTCGCAACCCACACGGCTGAGGCCAAGGTGGGAAGACGGTACACCAGGAATTACAGGGAGAGAGGGCAAGAGGAGGCATCCCCTGTCCAGAAACTCAGGACATGTGTGAGGAAGGGAGGACTGTACCCCTCACTTCGCCCTGAGCCCCGCCAGGGGCCCTGACTGAGCCCTCCTGCTCTCCTCTGTCACTGCCCTCCCATCTCTGGCATTTGCTGGGAAAACCAAAGGAAATGTAAGGGACTTAGCCCAGAGCCCGGCTTGTGGAAAGTCCTCAGAGGTTCCCAACGTCTGTCCTCACCCTCTTCCACTCAGCGGACCGGGCATGGGGTGAGGACAGCGAGCCCACTCAGCAGGGGTGGGAACTCACGGCCTGGTGCTGCGCCATTCCGCACAAATGTAAGGCAAGCCGCAGATGCAAACCCTGTGTTTCCGCTAACCTTTCCTAGGAGTCCCGTGGAGAGACGTCAAAAGAAACAGGTGAGATTACTTTTCAAAATATATTTTATTTAACCCAATGTACCAATATCTTGTCATTTCAACATCTAATTAAGAGAAAAGTCCGTAGCGAGATCTTCTAGGTTCTTTTCCCCCCATACGAAGTCTTTGAAATCCGTGTGTATTTCACACTTGCAGCTCGCGTCCCTGCCCAGGCCCTGCTCCTGAGATCTGGAGCTATTTCTCCGGCACTGAGTCACCAATGTACCCTGTGTCACTCCTTCATGTGGGTCTTGTTGTCCTCTTCTGTGAAATATGCAGCTGGGCGGCTGGCCTCCGCTGTTTCTTCCTGGAGGGAAGTTTTACGAGCATAAAATGAGGCCTAACCGGTTAGTGCCCTGCCCTGCCTCCCCCGGGCGTTGTCACGAGGTCCTGTGAGAGCTCGGGGATATGCAGGCAGTGCTTTCCAGTGAGAGGGAAGGCCGTTATCCGTGTCCCGTCTCCCCACCCCTGCCTCCTGAGGACTGTCAGAAGCCATCCTGCCTTCTTCACCCAGACTCCAGAGCTATACAGGGCGCTGACTGCCGCTCCCTTGAAGCATTCCCTGGCCTCGTTTATGTGCCTCTTCCCTCCTTTCCGGGCTTCAGATTCTCTCCAGGTGGGCTCCTCTAACCTTCAGAGCAAGACAGGGCTCCAGGCTCCAGCTGAGCTCCCTGAAAGCAGGCCTCCTTTGGTGCTGTGGGGAAATCTGGGGAGGCTCAAGTCTAAACCCCATAAGCCTCAGCCAGGCGTCCACCAACGCTGAGGGCCCTGGCTCTCCCACTGGCAGAGCTCAAGACTCAGTCGGCTTCAGAAGCCCTACTCAACATCGGCAGGTAAACCGCTCCTCCCCCACACACCTCCTGGGCCAAGGGTTAGTCCTCAAAGCACAAATATCTCCGTCCCTCACTCCCTTCCTGTACTTTAGGACCTAGATCGCTTACGTTGGAGTTGATGGAGACCATCAGTCATCCCTGCAGTTAATCAATGGGGAAACTGAGGCCCAGAGAGGAGGAATGTTGCCAGGTCATGGGACCAGTCAGTGGCAGAGTCTTGACTCTCATCCTGGGCTCTCCCCTCCCCTCCCCTCCCGGCACCCCCTCTCTACCACCAAACTATGCAGCTGGGTCTGTCTGCTGCCTTTGCTGGCCACTCTGCACTGTCATGGACAGTCTTGGATAAAACCACTCAAACTCAGAAGCCCCTGGGGGTTTGACTCTGGGTCTGCTGGGTGGGGCGGGGGTTGCAGAAAACAAGGCCCTGGGTGAGCTGGACCCCTATAGCCTCACCCCCAGCTGCTTCAGCTCCAGCCCCCTGCTCCATACATGTTCTCCCCTTTCTGGACACTGGGAGCCACCCCCAAGCAGTCTCCCTCTCACCTCCAGGCTATGGTGCCAGGCTGCTTCCTCTGCCTCTCTATGTGCAGCCAACTCTCACCCTCAGAGACCAGCCCAGACATCACGTCCTTCACCTGTTTCCCAAAGTCACCCTGATATGGCCACCGCCAGACTCCTGTCTGGCTTCTCCCTGCATATCCAGGGCTTGGTACAGTTTAATGATGGAGGTATGAATGAGGTCCTGGGTTCTGGAATGTTCCCATTCCAGACTGGAACGGCATAGAAGCAGCCCCCTCTGCCCATCTCTCCTTCCCTCCCTTCCTTCCCTAAGTGCCCTTTCCCCGCAGGAAAGTGCCCCAGCAGGCCTACGCAGGCGGCCAGGCATTGCCCTTCGGTCCAGCCTGGTGGGGTCTGGGAGGTCTCTGACAGACCCTGGCGAGCTTGTGTGCACAGGCACTCTCCAAGTGCCCACGAGGTGGCGCCAAAGTGCCACCAAGAATGGCATTCCTGGCTCCTTCTGGGCTCCCCTCTACGGTGCTGGAGCGCTCTTTAGGTCCTGGCGCTGTGACAGGGTCCTGAAGGTTTTGCTCATCGCTGGGGCTCTGTGCTCCACCAGGCTGGGCTCTGAGCCACTCTCTGTACGCCAGCCCCTGCCCAGGCTGTGTGGGGTATGGGGGACAGAATGCCGTGCAAGGACTGACAAGGTCCTGTGTACTTCCTATGCGGGGATTTCCCACCATCACAATGATTTCAGTGTCCTAGGCTGGGAGCTGGCAGAGAACTTGACCATTATTAGATGCTGGTGTGCCTGAAATGGGTTACAAGTTTATGCAGACGTTGACTCTTGGGGTTCTGACCCTGGGGGTGGCTGGTGGAACCAGGAGGGTTCCAGCCAGCTGCCTGTGGCAAGAAGCAGCCTCATTCATTGTAAATTTTTTTTAAAGATTTTATTTATTTATTTATTTATTAGAGAGAAACAGAGAGAGAGCATGAGTAGGGAGAAGGCCAGAGGGAGAAGGAAAAGCAGACTTCCTGCTGAGCAGGGAGCCTGACGCGGGGCTCAATCCCAGGACCCTGAGATCAAGACCTGAGCCGAAGGCAGATGCTCAACTGACTGAGCCACCCAGATGCCCCTCATTGTAAAATTGTTAATTTTTCTATACAGGCATACCCTGCTTTTCCAAAGTTCGAGTTATGCCACTCAGCTTTCTTGTGACACTTGTGTTAGTATCTGTTTTCACCCACTGAAAGAAATCCAAAGAGGATTTTGGCTTTTTTGGAGAAAGGCAAGAAGCAAACATCGAGTTCAGCGTGTATTGTGCAGCGAGCCCTGACAGACGTAGTGCGGAGGGAGCAGCCCTGCCAAGCTCCTTCCCCGGCACGGCGCTCAGCAGCCCGGCGTCTAGCCGCCGCAGCTTTGGACTGTGTCTGCGAGCATGTTTTGTCTCGATGCATTTTGTGTACCCGCTGGCAAGACGTGTCCGAAGATTTACGAGGGGTGGTTTGGGGGCCTGAGTGTATAAAGTAATGGTAATGCCTTCCTTGCTTTACACCATTTTGGCTTGTGAAAGGTTGGATAGGACGCTCTTCTACGGGAGAGCACACCTGTATTTACTCAGAACGACCGTGATCGGGAAGCACTTACCTCGGGCTATGCTGTCCAGTAGGGACACTAGCCACTAGCCACAGGTGACTGCTGAAATTGAAATTAGTTACAATTAAGTAAAATTCACAATCCGCACTAGCCACATTCCAGGTATCAGACGGCACAGGGATGAAGATTTCCATCCTTGCAGCAAGGTCTGTCGGATAGCGTCTAGAGCTTACTCTCACCTCTCCTGGATAGGGTGTGCTCTAGAATCTCAGAAAGCTCTGGACTCTGGCACACTCCCTTCCGTCGCTGTGGTTGTTGCAAGGGAACAGAGGAATGGAATCAGACAGACCTAAGATTAACCCCTGACTTTGCCATTTATTGGTTTTGTGGCCTTGGAGAAGGCACTGAACCTCTCTCAGCCTCTGTTTTCTCATCTAGGAAATGGGGATCCCCCTGCTGCCCTGGTTCCTGGGAGGATTACACGAGGCAGGGCACTGAGTCACCAGATGCAGAGCCCGGCACGCAGTTTTATGGCCTGGCCACCCCAACTCTGGCTGTGTCTTCTTGCGGCCGCTCACCCACAAAAGTCCTTATCTCTGGTCTCTACTGTGTTCAGACCTGTGTCGGTTTCCACAGTTTATTCAAAGGGAGCACAGGGCTTAATTCTAGAAGGAGATTGCAATCTAGGTGGGAGGGCAAGATAAGTGCATGAAGCAACCTGAAAACAATTCTGAGGCAATACACAGGACAGCGTGTCATCCAGTGCTGCGGGGTCCAACGGGAAAGGCGTTGTGTAGGGCCGGGAGGCTCATGGGAGAGGCCTGGTAGAGGGAGGGGGAGAATAGATGTGGTCTGCAAGGTAGCCTAGGGTGGGACGGGCAGAGCCGCTGGCAGAGCAATGGCGTGGAAGGACAGTGCTGGGCCAGAGCAACAGCATGAGCGAGGGCAGACGGAGAGGCGGGCTAATGTGTGTGTGTGTGTGTGTGTGTGTGTGTGTGTGTGGGCGTTGGAGGGGCAGCTGAGCCAAGGTTTTTGTGGAGGGGAGCCAGGAGGGGGAGCCAGGAGGGTTTGCCAAAAAAATCCCTCCGCTCTTGGAAGCCTGGCTGAGTAGTTTGAGTCTGATGAAGCAGGTGGTGGCCGGGCAGGTGGGCTCTGTGCTGTGACACAGGCAGGGCCTGGGGAAGGCCGTGTTGGTGGCAGCAGTGGGAGGGTCTGTGAGGGAGATCCTGAAGTCAAGGTGACTGTCAGAGAGATGTGACAGCAGAGACCTTTCCTGAGAGCTGTCCGCATACTGTGAGCTCAGATCCCAACACGCCACCCAGAAGGGGCACTCCGTTGGCCCGTACAAGTAGTCCAGGTGGCGGCGGGCAATGGGTGGTAGAAGGAGGAAGCAGGATGGAGGAAAGGCATTCTCAGCCTATCCAAATCGGAGCCCCAGCTCAGCTGAGAAAAAGAACAGGATGAGGGCTGAGACTGGAGGTAGCAGTGAGGAGAGGAGGGAGGGGACTGCTGCCGGGCTCTGAGAAGCAGGGCTGGGTTCACATTCACCAGGCAGCAGCCTCTCTCCACAGGTGCACATGCCTGTATACCTACACACACACGTACATGGGTGTAGCGCCCCCAATTTACACATGCATGCTAATCATACCCAGAGACCCTTAAGGAAACACGCGTACGCACATGTATGCAAATGCACGTGGACGCACACATGCAAGCACACACCGACACACATGTGTACATACACGTGTTCTCCCCCCAGTCCGGCCTCTCCCAGGGCTGGAGCTGGGGCTGGCGTTGGGTTTACAGCAACTGAGCCAGGAAGAATCTGTCCTGCCTGGGCACCGAGTTCTTTTCTGATGGAGCCTTCTCCAGCCTTTGCTTGTAAACACTATTTGTTTTGGAAAGAAACTTCTCTGTTTTCAAATAAAAAGTTGGGACATGTGGTGTTGGATTTCCCTGATCTGACATTGACCTAGAAAAATGTGCTGGCAGGAACAGAAAATGCGCTGCCCCACTGTGCTGGCAGGCACGAGTGAGTTTCGCTCTTCTTGGCTTTGACTGCAAAGGTTAAGGTGCAAGCGGGGGGTAGCACTGCCTCCTTGGGTGAGCAGCGTTCTCCCTGCGGGGCTGGGGGGTGCTGAGGCCCGAGTCTGGGGGCTTCCTGCAGGCCTGTGTGCTCATGGCGTTGAAGAGCAGGCTGGCAGGCTAAGTCAGAAGTGGCTCTGGAGGGACAGCCTGTCACAGGGGCCAGGGCCAGGGGCCAGCATGCAGAGAGGGGGCAGCTCCAGCCCATGCAAAACAGGTATGGGGCCCAGCTAGGGGGGTCCCCAGAGTCGTCGTCAGGGGACTGGGCAATGCAACTTCAGCTCAGAATGAGGTTTGAAACAGGTTCCTTTCCTTGAGGGAGAACAGGCTTCCAGGAGACAGAGGGGCCACGACTGTCTGGTGAGGGTCAGGGTCTAGTTATATAGAGTCCAAGGCAGGAGCCTGCACCCACAGTGCTTTTACGGGCACGGGGTCCTGATCTGATTGGCATCAAAGGAGGCTGAAGAAGCAATATGCAATCCTCCGCCCCACAGAACCCCTCAGAATCCCTCAGCCGAGTGGGCGACTCAATTCTCTGCCTGTTGAGACCAGGCTCCCCCTTCTGCCCGCTTTCCTCATGACGTCTCAGGAGGATGAAATGAGATCAGAGATGTAATGTGCCCAGCCAGGGCTGGTGACACAGTGAGCGCTCAGTAAATCTGGCATCAAATCCTGGCTTCACCACTCACTCGGTGCGTGGACTAGGGCAGCCTCCCCACCTGTGCCTTAAGTTCCTCATCGGTAGAAGGCAGGTGATAATTATGGAGCTGTTGGGGATCCGATGAGTTAATACACATACGGCTTTGTGAATAGTGCCTGGCACTTAATAAGCACGATTAAATGTTTACTTATAAATTTTATATTTTTTTGTGATTTATTCATGCATGCCTTCACTTATTCACTCAGCAAGTATTTATGGAGGGCCTGCTACGTGTCAGATACTGTTCAGGCACTGCAAATACAAGGGTGAACAAGAGACCAGCTCCGTGGTAGGTAGAATGAGGTCCGCCCCACCCCCTGGAAGACCATGTTCTAATCTTGGACCGGGTACATAGGCTGTGCTACATGCAAGGGAGAGGGGGAGGGTTTCAGGTTGCAGATCAGCTGGCCAGAAGATAGATTTTCTTGGGGAACGGGGTGGGGGGGGTCAGGAGGCTCAATATAGTCACGAGGGTCCTTCTAAGTACAGGAGGAAGACAAGAGAGGCAGAGTCAGACATGTGAGGGCCAAGCAGAGGTCAGAGCGATGGGATTTCGGGCTTTGATGATGGAAGAGGGCCACGAGCCAAGGAGTGTGGGTGGCCCTGTAGAAGCTGGGAAAGGGAAGGCGCTGGATTCTCCCCTGAAGCCTCCAGAAAAGAATGCGGCTCTGCCCCTGATTTTAGCCCAGTGAGCCCTCCGCCTTCCAGAACTGTGGGATAATAAATCTGTGTCGTTTTAAGCCACTAAGTCTGTGGGACTTTGTTACAGCAGCGATAGGAAACGAACCTAAATCCTTCCCCATGGAGCTTATATTCGTCTAGGGGGACATAGATAGTAAGGAAGTAAATAAGGAAATAAACATGGTGTGTGGGATGGGCATTTCCTCTCCTTTCTCTGGGGTGCTGAGCACAGATGTAAGTGCAGGGAGCAGGTGGGCAGGACAGGCTGGAGGTGATGAGGACGTGGAATACACGTGAGGTTCAGTGGGGTGGAGTCCGGAGCTGACGACTAAGAAAGAATTCTTGAGGCGTCTTTGGTGCAAAATTGGTTTATTAAAGCACAGGGACAGGACCCGTGGGCAGAAAGAGCTGCTGCCCCGGGGTTGTGAGGGGTGGCTGATTATATACCATGGGGTTGGGGGAGGTAAGGAAGAAGGGAGGTTGAGGAAATACTTTCATATGTTAAAGAAGACTCACAAGATACTAGAGGCCCTGCCATTGTCAAGTTAAGGTTGTTTTTCCCTCTAGCAAGGCATTATTAGCATTAAGATGGTTGGGAACTTCCTGGAGCCTGCAGATTACAAGGACATTTAATTGTATCTACATTCCCTTCCGGAAGCTAGGTTAGCGATAGAAATGCTTCATTCTTGTAAACTGCTAAAACATTTGTAAACTGAGCGATTGTGGTGTCTATAGGTTAACTATTTCTCTGTCCTTGAGGGCAGCCAGGAGTGCCTGAGGAAGGTCAGGTACATCCCATGGGGGAGGGGGGGCGTGCAGGGTGTCAGTTTCTGCTTTGTCCTCAGCTTGCCTTCTCTTCCCTCATCAGAGGGAGCTCGCCAGGGTGCCGTCCCCCAGCCATGGGCACCTCCACCCATCACGCCCCTCGTGGGGCTGAAGGGCAAAGGCTGCCCCGGAGCCAGCGCTTCCAGTCTCCGGTGGGACGCCCAGCTGGGGCTCCGGGCCTCTGGGGCTTCCGGGCTCCGGGCTGGGGAGGAGCAGGTATGGAGGGTCTGGTGCAGCAGTGGGTGGGGCTGCTGCCGGAAGTCTGGGGCCCTTAGCTGGCTCCCCGGGGGGCCTGCTGGTGAGAACGATGAACATGTGGGATTTGTCAGAGCGACTCAGGAGCAGAAGCGGGGCCAGGGGGTCGCCTCTGTGAGAATCTCTCCAGGTTTTTGTAGTTCAGGCTCCTGAGTGAGCATAATGAGCAGCACCCAGCATCGGTTCTGGTTCTGGGTAGTTTCGCTGTAAACGTCTTTGCCGCAGGCGTTTTTTCTGCATAACCAATTGACCGTAAGGCAGGCTTGCAATACAAGATAAAATAGGGGGCAGGCTGCTTACATTCATTGGGCAGAGCTAATGTATAGCAGCTGGTTGTCGGTTGGGTTTTATTTCTCCATTGACAACGTTCTCACTTTTATGTTACAACAGACCCTCCTCATCCTCATTTCCTTCTGGGGGTTTCTGTCCCCGCGGCCAACCACGGTCTGGAAGCGGATGGTCCTCGTCCTGACCTGTGGCCCGGTCACTGGAAGCCCAGCGCGCCACCGTGCCTAGGTCATTCCCCTCCCTTCGTGTCCTCACCGGGGCGTGTTATCATCTCCCATCATCGCAGGAAGGAGGGTGCGTACAGGACAATAAGATCTGTTGGGAGGGGTGCGTTCACCTATTACAGCGTGTTGTTACAACTGTTCTATTTTATGGTCGGTGATTGTTGAGCGCTTACCGCGCCTCACTTATAAATTAAGCGTTATCGTAGGTGTGGGTGTTGGGGAAAAAACAGTCTAGGTTCGGCGGCATCGCGGCTTCGGGCGTCCCCTGGGGGTCTCGGAGCTGGCGTGTCCCCGCCCCGCAGAAGGGGGGACACGCTCTGGAAGTCCCCGCTGGCCTTCGGCTGGGTCCGCGCCGTGACCAGGGCGGGGGTGGGAACAGCCACATAGCTCACCCTGACGGAAAATCCGCGGCAAGCTTCGGGGGGTGTGAAGCGGAGCGGGAGGCTGGAGGACAAGCTACACCACCGGAACAGAGGACACCCCGGGCCCACGACAGCAAAGCTCCGTCGCCAATGCGTGAGAGCCTCAGCCTTCGGTCCACACGCCCAGGACCAGCCGCCCTGCGTTTCACAACGCGGTAGGGCGCTGCTTACGAGGACGCCCCTAGGATCTGGGAAACTGATACCTCTCCCGATGAAGGAAGCAATGAATGATGAATTTTGTTAGCTTTTTCATGTTTTAAATGCCCCTCTTTTAGGTTTCGTTGGTTTACCTTTTACGACAGACTTGCCTTACGGCCAATTAGTTTTGCGGCAAAGACGCTTCCAGCGAAGATGCTCCCGGCGAAATACCAGACGTGCCAAGAAAAGCTGCCTTTAGAAGGTCTTAACGCACCACCACTTGGCTTGGCTTTCATCTTGCCCAGCTGCTTACCAAAGCCTTCCTCTTTCATCTTCGACGGCTTTAATTGGTAGGTATGAGCCCAGAGAACTACCTTAGGAGACGGCTGAGGACCGGGTTGAATTCTGCCTCCCCAGCTCCTCCCTACACAAGTCACTGAAGTCTGCTCAATGCTGAGTTTACACTGAGCAGGGCTTGAGGACCCGCAGCCTACCACCAGGTCGGGGCTGCTACTCAGGTGTAGACTTTGAGTGAATGGTGCCTTGTGGCCTATGTTCAGAAGTTCAGGTTGTGCACTGCTCAAGGGCATTGCACCTAAGGAGTATCATGCACATAGTAAATTGACACTAATTTCTGTGAGTGCGCACTGGATGGCACAGAAACTCTGAGTAGGTAGACCAGGTAGTGGGGGAGAGCTATTTTTGACCTAAATTCACAATGGCGCTCGGGCACATGCTAAACTGCGCACATGTGTGTATCCACTAATGCCTGCCTTCCAGCTGCCCTTTGTGGTCTTGCTGATGGCCTTTGATGCCTGATGGCCTTTGATGCCTGATTCCCAGGCCCCTGAGACTTTGAACTTGACATGATTGCCTCACCTCATTAGGGGTAGGTGGGGAGGGGGAGGGGAGCATGCGTGCTGTTGGTCACAGGTGTGCCCCTGTGGTGTTTGTGCACATGGAGCCCGTCTGCTGCACACCAGGCAGAGCTGTGTTAGGTTATGCGGAAATATACTAATTTGACCTTTCTTTTTTAACCTGAAGAAGGGACATCCTTTCCTAAATTGCATGAAGGTGTCATATGGGCCATCCAGGCCCTGCCCTGGCTCAGGCAGAGGTTTAGCCTTTACAGCCGTGATTGGCGTGATGAGGCCTCACCCTTCATGTCCCTGTATAAAATTCCAGTTGTTTAGTAGCTATGGTCCTGCTCCCTGGGTCAGCCTTGACTTGGACTCTAACTCTTATTACTCATCTCAGTCTCTTAACCCTGAGGCTGGACCCAGAGCTCACTGCCTGCAGCTTACCTGCCTTTCACAGTCCTCAGCCGGGGGCAAAGGCAGTGTTTGCACGGCCATGGTTGAACAGAAAACTGGGTTGAGAAAATACTTTTGAAGCCAGACCTAGGGAAGGGGTAGCGTCTAAACTAGGACAGCCCTTCTGGGGAGCAGTTGGCAATATGGATGGGTGCACATCCTTTGACACAGTGATCCCACTCTTGGGAATTTGTGCTTAAGACAGAATCAAAGATGTGTGCACAGATTTTGATGAAGATGTTAGTTGAAGCATTGTTTGTGCTAGCAGTAGTTGAAAATAACCCAAAAGTCCATCAAGAGAAGGAGTGACTGAATCACAGATGGTCCTCGACTTTCACACGTAGGAGTGTTCCCAGAAATCCATCCAAATGTCACATGTTTGAAACTTGGACAATAGCTTATTTTGAAAAACCAACAATAGCTTTTAAAGTTAGGAGAGATGTTACTACCCTCCCCTAATTTAAAAACATTATCGAATCAAGGAAGATGCCTGTGAAGACACAATCTTGAATGATATGTGTCTTAGTTTGGGTTTCCTCCAAAGTAACACTTGAGACAACAATTTGAATGCAGGTAGACGGGAAGCCAGGCTGGAGTACATGGAAATGGGAAATGCTGAGGGGATAGGGTGAGGCGCTCATCAGGTCTGTTCCGGTATGTCTGTAGATTTTGTATGTTTTCCCTGAGTCTTGTTCTTTAACAATGGAACTTACAGGTGGCAAGCCAATCCAGAGGATGCTCATCTGAGAATGAAGACTTCCCACGTGATTTCTGATCTTTGTTACAGTTTGATGATAACTACGTCAGCATTTCTACTTTCTGTGGGTTTTTATAAGAGTAAGTACCAAATGCCATCTCCTGAATAAGTACGAGGAGTAACAACAGTGGCTAACACTTATAAAAACATACTCAGGTTTACTTTACCTCCTGGCAATGGTATGGGGTAGATAGTAGTACTGTTACTGATCGTTTATAGGTAAAGAAATGGAGGCCCAGGGTGGTTAAGTGATTTGCTCAAGGACACATAGCTATTAGGCAGCAAACGTTGGCCGCCTCGCTCCAGAATGCCTGTTCCTCGTCAGCTTGCATGGCAGTGCCTGGGCAACTGGTAGAAATGCTCTGTCAGCTGACTGGTGAAAGCCTGGATGTGGCATAGGAAGGGAGGGGACGGGTGTTAGTACTAATGTACAAAAATGTAGGTTTTCAAATTTAAATACGTCCACACCAATGTGGTACAAAATGGTTTATGGCTGTAGCAGGTAGAGATTTTAATGTAACTCAGGTGGGCTAGAAACATACATTTCATGTTTTCCATCACCTGAAATGAGTTTTATTTTAGACCCATCTCACCGAATGAGGGAAATTAACCCCCATAAGTATGGGGGCTGCCTCGACCCTTTTCCTAGGGCCCGGGAAGGTGTATAGTGCCAGATGTCGGTGGCAGGGGTGGTGGGGGGGGGGTTGCCGTGAGGCGGTGGGAGGGTGTCTACACCGAGAGAGCCTCCTCGCCACTGGGTCACTCGTCCACACCAGCTCCACCATCCCAAGTCCCTCCGAGTCCGCTGGCTCTGTGGCATCATCCCATGCCGTCTCAGGGGCAAGGGCATCCCTCACCTGCCCTTGGCTACACTGAAGGCAGAGGCTGTTTCCCTCTGCTTTCTGAGATCAGTCCCTTCAACATCCGTGTGTGACACTGTCCTTTCCCTCGCCCACCCCTACACGCTGGGACTCTGCCTGGGAGGGGACGGAGTGTGCAGTAGCCCCTGTTCCTGGCCTGGCCCCACTAGTTCTCTTTTTCTCCCATCAAAGAAGTTTTTTGTTTTTGTTTTGTTTTCAAGGGTGAGAAAAGCATCTCTGTCTGGCAGCTGTAGGGCTCCACATCTGGTGTGCTATCCATC
Organism: Ursus maritimus; assembly: GCF_017311325.1. Lineage (NCBI taxonomy): Eukaryota > Metazoa > Chordata > Mammalia > Carnivora > Ursidae > Ursus > Ursus maritimus. The sequence continues at coordinate 1,413,991 of NW_024424786.1, forward strand.
CCCGGCTCCTTTCTGCTCCTGCTGTTCTGGTTGTCTGTCATGGAGTAGTGAACTACCCCGCCAGTGATGGTATAAGACGTGTATACGTTTTGTTTGGGTCTAGGGTTGCCAGATAAACCATGATGAATATTTCACCTGTATATAGTTTATCTTTAAATGTTAAAAACTTAAAATTTATCTTCAAATACTATACCTGTACAAATTTAATCCCAGTTAAATTCAAATTTTAGATAAACAATATATTTTTTAAAAATAGGAGTGTATCCCATGCAATATTGGGGACATACTTATATTAAAAAATTATTCGTTGCCGATCTGACATTCAAATTTAACTGGATGTCCTCTGTTTTTATTTGCTAAATCTAGCACCCGTCTTGTGGTCACAGTCTTATGGGTCAGGAATTTGAGTAGGGATTGGCAGGGGTAAAGCATGCCTTTCCACGGGGCCTGCTCATGCACGTGTCGGGCGCGCGGGTGCACCACGGTCTCACACGCCCTCTTCACGTGAAGTCTCCTTCTCGAGGCCTTTTCCACGCTCTTAGGGATTCTCACGCAAGGAGGCTCTGAGACCCGGCTCCAGAAGTAGGAAATAGAAGCTGTCAGCCTCTTGAGTCTTGGAGCTCACAGCTGGGGCAACAGCACTTCTGCCTGTTCTACGGGTAGGATCACAAAGCCCACCTGGCTTCACTGGGAGGGGACACTGACCCAGCCTCGTAATGGGAGCCGTCATCTTGAATCTGCCACCTCAAAGCTCAGATGTCATCTGTGTTTATTACATTGTTCCTTGGTGGCAGATTTGGTCTTTTCCTGGGCTGGTGAGATGTGGTACAGTGCTCTCTCGTGTTGCTGGGTGGTGGCATCACGAGGGTAGACAACCGAAACACTCCCGACCATTCCGTCGTCCTACAGCCGTTCTGTTTTTCACCTTGGGTGCCGTGTTCACTACAGGACGCCAGGTAGTCAGCACTTCATTATAAAATAGGCTTTGTGTTAGATGGCTTTGTCCAACGGTAGGCTAATGTTCTGAGCGCATGGAAGGCAGGCGAGGCTAAGCTGTGATAGGAAGGGGTACAGGCGTATCTCTTTTCATTGTGCTTTGCTTTAGTGCCCTTGGCAGACACTGTGGTTTTTTACACATTGAAGGTTTGTGGCCACTGCATGGGGCACGTCTGTCAGCACTATTTTTCCAATAGCATCTGCTCACTTCTTGTCCGTGTATCACATTTTTGTAATTCTCATAATATTTCATACTTTTTCATTATTTATTTTACTTTTTAAAAAAGATTTTGTTTGAGAGAGAGAGAACAAGCGGGGTGGGGGGCATGGGAGGAGAGGGAGAGAGAGAGAAGCAGACTCCCCACTGAGTAGGAAGCCAGACATGGGGCTCGATCCCAGGACCCTGAGATCGTAACCTGAGCCGAAGGCAGATGCTTAACCTACTGAGCCACCCAGGTGCCCTGCTTTTTATTGTTTATTATGGTGATCTGTGATCAGTGATCTTTGATGGTACTGCTGTTTTGGGGTGCTGTGAGTTGTGTTCCTGTAAGGTGGTGAACTTAAATATTGTATAGGTTCTAGCTTCCCCCCATCTCTCTCTCTCTCTCTCTCTCTCTCTCTCTCTCTCTCTCTCTCCCTCCCTCCTCAGGCCTCCCTATTCCCTGAGACACAACAATATTGAAATTAGGCCAATGAATAACCATACAGTGGCCTCTAAGTGTTCAAGTCTCTCACTTTTAATCCGAAGCTAGAAATGATTAAGCTTAGTGAAGAAAGCATGTCCAAAGCTGAGATAGGCCAAAAGCGAGGCTTCTTGCACCAAACAGTTAACTAAGTTGTGACTGAAAAAGAAAAGTTCTTGAAGGAAATTCAAGGTGCACTCCAGGAAATGCAGAAATGATAAGAAAGTGAAACAGCCTCATTGCTGATATGGAGAAAGTTTTAGTGGTCTAGATAGAGGATCGAACCAGCCACACCATCCCCTTAAGCCAGAGCCTAATCCAGAGTATGGTCCTAACCCTCTTCGATTCTACGAAGGCTGAGTGTGGTGAGGAAGCTGCAGAAGAAAAGTCTGAAGCTAGCAGAGGTTGGTTCATGAGGTTTAGGGAAACAAGTCATCTCTGTAACATTAAAGTGCAAAGTAAAGCAGCAAGTGCTGATACAGAAGCTGCAGCGAGTTATCCAGAAGATCCAGCTCAGATAAGTCATGAAGGTGCCTACACTAAACACAGACTTTCAGTGTAGACCTAACAGTCTTCTATTGGAAGATGTTGCCACCTAGGACTTTCACAGGTAGAGAGGAGAAGTCCATGCCTGGCCTCAAAACTTCAAAGGACAGACTGACTTTCTCGTTAGGATCAAGTGTAGCTGGTGACTTTGAGTTGAAGTCATTGCTCATGGAACATTCCGAAAACACTGGGGCCCTTAGGAATTATGCCCAGTCTACCCTGCCTGTGCTCAGACAATGGAACAGCAAAGCCTGGGTGCGAGCATATCTGTTTGCAACATGATTTATGAATATTTTAAGCTCGCTGAATATTTAATATGAGACTTACTGTTCGGAAAAAAGATTCCTTTCAAAGTATTACTGCTCTTGACAATGCACCTGGTCACCCAAGAGCTCCGACGGAGATGTACCACGAGGTGAGTGCTGTTTTCACGCCCGCTGGCACAGCATCCACTCTGCAGCCCATGGACCAGGGAGTCATTTCAACTTTCAAGTCTCATTTAAGAAACATACATTGTAGGGGCGCCTGGGTGGTGCAGTCATTAAGTGTCTGCCTTCGGCTCAGGGCGTGATCCCGGCGTTATGGGATTGAGCCCCACATCAGGCTCCTCCACTGGGAGCCTGCTTCTTCCTCTCCCACTCCCCCTGCTTGTGTTCCCTCTCTCGCTGGCTGTCTCTATCTCTGTCAAATAAATACATAAATCTTTTAAAAAAAACATATATTGTAAGACTATAGCTGCCATAGATAGTGATTCCTCTGATGGATTTGGGCAATGGCAACTGAAAACCTCTGGAAAGGACTCACCATTGTAGGTGCCATTAATAATATCTGTGATTCATGAGCAGGAGTCAAAATATCCACATGAACAAGAGTTTGGAAGAAGCTGATTTTGACCCTCATGGATGAGGTTTGAGGAGAGACTTCAGGGGAGGAGATAACTGCAGACTGGTGGGAAAGCTAGAGAACGAGAATGAGAAGCGGAGCCTGGGGACGGGACTGGATTGCTGCAGGATCATGATAAAGCTGTAACAGAGGAAGAGTTGCTTCCTGAGAAGAAAAAAGGGCTTTCTTGAGACGGACTGTGCTCCTGGTGCAGGGGCTGCGAAGATGGTTGAAACAACAACAGGATTTAGAATAGCACATAAACTTAGTTGATGAAGCAGGAGCAGAGTTTGAGAGGATTGACTCCAATTTCGAGAAGTTCGCGGTGGGTGAAATGCTATCCCGCAGCATAGCATGCTGCAGAGAAATCGTTTGTGGGAAGAGTCAGTGGGTGCAGCAAGTGTCGTCGTCTTGTTGGAAGAGATTGCCACGGCCACCCCAGCCTTCAGCAGCCACCACCTGATCAGTCAGCAGCCATCAACACGAAGACAGGACCCTCCACCAGCAAAAAGATGGTGACTCGCAGGAAGCTCAATGACAGCATTTTTTAGCAAGAAAGTATTTTTGAATTAAGATATCTGCAGAGCTGCCTTTTTTTTTTTTACATAGTGCTATTGCATACTTCATAAACTACAGTATGGTGGAAACATAACCTTTATACGCACACGGCAACCAAAACATGCATTCAACTCACTTCATTGCGACAGTCGCTTTATCGTGGTGGTCTGGAACCGGCCCTGCAATGTCTCCGAGGTATGCCTGCGTTTTGACTCACACTACTTCAACGTAGGATGGATGTATTGGGATGTAACCCATGGTAGGTCAGGGAATATCTGTAATGATTCAGAAGGAGATTCATAAAATGTTCAGTGTAAAAATTAAGTTACAACACTGTGTTTACAGTATGATGTTTTAAAAAATGTTACTGTGTAAATATTGGCTAGCTGTATGCAATGATATTAGCAATTGGTGTTTTATCTGTAAAAGGTGTGATTCTGGCACATTTTAAGCTATCTGTTTATCTGTGTTTTTGGTATTTTATGAGATGAATATATGTCACGTTTATCTTAGGAATAAAAAGGTTATCATAAAACAAAACCTAATCCACTGTCCTCTGAATTATTCACCTGTTTGTATAAATTTTGGTGAACATGTATCAGTTACTATTCTAGTCTTTGGGGGTTCTGCCATGAACAAGCCAGACGAGGTCTTCACTAGAGCCTTTAGAGAGAACATGGTCCCACCAACACCTTGATTGTGGACTTCTAGCCTCCAGAAGCCCAGAGAATAATTTTCTGTTGTTTTAAGTCATGCAGGTTGTGATAATTTGTTACAGTAGCCCTGGGGCATGAATATAATCCTTTTATTCTTTGAATCTTATTAACCAAATGATGTAGATTTCCATTTTGGAAAGAAGCAGTCTAATAGTCTCCCACTTTACAGGTGGGGAAACAGCTGCTGCGAAGATCTGTAGCTAACCCCAGATTCCACAGAGTGTGGCTTCCGTTGCAGAGCCAGGACTCAAACCCTCTTCTCTCTCCCCCGACGTTTAGGCTCTCCCCATGATTCCCAGCTTAGAGACCTGGGTTTCTAGCCGTTTTGTTGTTTTTTTTTAATCTAAAAATTTAACAATAATTTTAATATAAACAAATATCCAAACACTATTTAAATTTCCCCAGTTTTTGCACAATTTTTAATATTTTTTTACTTGAGAGAAGGGTTTTTTCAGTTTTTATTTAAATTCCATTAATTAACATATAGTGTAAGATTAGTTTCAGGTATACAATTTAGTGATTCCACACTTTGATAAAATACCCAGTGCTCATCACAGCAAGTGCACTCCCTTGATCCCCATCACCGGTCTAACCCATCCCCCCCACCCACTGACACTCTAGTAACCATCAGTTTATTCTCTATAGTTAAGAGGTATGTTGACGTATGCTCCCTCTAAACCTACTTTGCTGAGAGTCTTTTCATGAATGATGTTGTACTCTGTCAAATGCTTTTTCTGCATCTATTGAAAGAAGCATATGGTTCTTTTTTTTCATAATAATATATTTTTTAAAGATTTTATTTATTTATTTGACAGAGATAGAGACAGCCAGCGAGAGAGGGAACACAAGCAGGGGGAGTGGGAGAGGAAGAAGCAGGCTTATAGCGGAGGAGCCTGATGTGGGGCTCCATCCCATAACGCCGGGATCACGCCCTGAGCCGAAGGCAGACGCTTAACGACTGAGCCACCCAGGCGCCCCATCATAATAATATTTTTATTATATTATGTTAGTCACCATACAGTACATCCCTGGTTTCTGATGTAAGGTTCGATGATTCATTAGTTGTGTATAACACCCAGTGCACCATGCAATACGTGCCCTCCTTACAACCCATCACCAGCCTATCCCATTCCCCCACCCCCCTCCCCTCTGAAGCCCTCAGTTTGTTTTTCAGAGTCCATAGTCTCTAGCAGTTTTTTAAAGTTTTTTTAAAAAGTTTTTATTTAAGTTCCAGTTAGTTAACACACAGTGTAATATTAGTTTCAGGTGTACAATATAGTGATTCATCACTTCCATACATTGCCTGGTGCTCATCAGAAGTGCCCTCCTCAATCCCCATCACCTGTGTAACCCATCCCCCCCCACCTCCCCGCTGGTAACCATCAGTTTGTTCTCTATACTTCTGTTTCTTGGTTTGCCTCTCTATTTTTTCCCCCTGTGTTCCTTTTGTTTCTTAACTTCCACATATGAGTGAAACCATATGGTATTTGTCCAGTTTCTATGAAGTCTCGTGCATCTGTTTCTAAGGTCATTGCTACCTTCCCTGCCTGTCACCCCGCAGTGATAAAGAAACCAGGCCCCAGGGACCTCTCCTTGGCAGGAGCCCCTCCTCCTCTTGGCTAATGAAGTGTCCTTGCATTAGGGCCGGCCCTGTTGTAAGACCGACGAATCCCAGCTGGGATGAATGGACTTAGACAGCTGTTTCCAGGGGTGCTCACTGCCACTTCTATCTGTAGCAGCTGATAGGCCCCCTGCATCATTTACTGAGGTCAGGGCGTTCCCCTCACTCAAGAAACCACAGCCCCTCCTCTGACAGGAGAAGAAGGGCCTGCCATTGCTTTCCTTTCTTTAAATGAGTTTGGTTTTTTTTTTTCCAGATTTTAAAATGAATACATGCTTTTTGAAAAAAAGAAAAGATTAGAGACAAAGAAAACAAAAATTACCTATATAATCACCAACTGTTTATTATTTCCAAATGTCCAGAAGGAAAAAAAAACTATATCCATTTGGTTATGTTACACGTAAAGACACATACATTCACAGAACAAATTCCGTAGTGTTTAAAAAATAACATGTATGGACTCTTTGCTCGTGGGGAAATCGAGCCATCAGAACAACTTTTGTACTCTATCCTAAGCATCTCCCCAGGTCGTCAAAAATTCTTTGTAAAACCATTCTCAGAGGCTGCATCCTACTGGTCTACGAGGTGGGTCACCCCTTACTAATCATTTATTATCTGTTACTAAGCATTCAGATGGCTCCTAGTTTTTCATTAACTTAAAGCACTGTTAGGAGCATACTCGACATGTCTTTGTGTACATTTCTGATTATGCCCTTGACATGCACTTCCTGGGTCCAAGGTTACAGACATAACTTTTTTACAGCTTTATTGAGGTATGATTTGCACGACATAAACCCACCCACTGTAAGTGTAGAAGTCAGTGATTCTTAGTAAATGTATACAATCGTGCAACCATCCCTGCGGTCAGCTTTAGAACATGTTTATCACCCCAGAACATCTCCTCCTGTTCCTTTGCTGTCAGACTCCTGTTCAGCCCCAGACAACACCGATCTCTCTCTATAGATTTCCCTTTCCTGACATTTCGTATAAACAGAATCACACAATGTATATTTTTCGTGAGGTTTCTTTCACTTAGCATACTGTCCTCGTGGTCCATTGACGTAGCACGAATCAGGACATAGTTCCTTCTTGTGGCTGAATAGTGTTGCATGGATGTGCCGCTACGTGTTTATCCATTCACCTATCAGTGGAAATTTGGACCATTCCCAGTTTTTGCTATAAATATTTGCCTACAAGTCTTTGTGGGGACATGATTGTATTTCTTTTGGGTCGATACCTAGGAGTGGGTCATATGGCAAGTTTATATTTAATTTTTTAAAAAAAACTGCCATACTCTTTCCAAAGTAGCTGCCATGTGTCACATTCCCACCAGCAGGGGATGAAGGTCACACTTGTTTCCCATCCGTGTTCAGTTCTCTAACCCTTCTCATAGGTGTGTATTGGCGTCTCTCTGTGGTTTGAGTTCTCACTTTCCTAACGACTAATGATGTTGAGCACCTTGTGCACATCAGCTGTTTGTGTCTCTTTGGAGAAACGTCTAGTCAAATCTTTTGCTCATTTTTTAATTGGGTTACGTGTCTTCTTGTTGTTTTTCCTATATTCTGGTAACATGTCCTTTATTAGATATGTGATTTGCAAATCTTTTCTCCTGGTCTGGGGCTTGTCTTTCCTATTTCTTTAATGATGTTTGTTGAAGAATAAGAGTTTTTCATTTTGATAAAGTCCAGTTCATTATTTTGCGGGGGGTGGGGGAGGGAGTTACCCTTTTTGGTGGCTCATCTCAGAAAGCTTTGCCTAACGTAAGGTCACAAAGATTTTCTCCAATGTTTTCCTCTGGAAGTTTTTTAAAATATAATTTGAAATTGTTTTTTGTTTTTCATTTTCAATATAGCCTGTGGTAATATAAAAAAAATCAGAAAATAGAGATAAGAAAATGGAAGAAAATACAGATCACTCATAATCCCACTGCTCAGAGATAAACCACTATTAATGTTTTGCTACATACATCGGTATTCGTTAACTATTGATGCATAACAGATTATCCCCAAAATGTAATAGCTTAAAACAGTCCAATTTATTATCTCAGAGTTTTTGTGGATCAGTAATCTGGGAGTAGTTTTCTGGGCGCCTTTGTCTCAGGATCACTGATAAGGCTGTGGTCAAGGCGTCAGTGGGGCAGCAGTCGTCTCAAGACCTGCCTGGGAGAGAATGTGTTTCCAAGCTCACTCAAGTGGCTGTGGTCAGGCCTCAAGTCCTCACTGCCTACTCGTTGGGGGCATCAGTTCCTTGCCATATGGGGCTCTCCAGAGGGTGACTGGCAACATGGCAGCTGGCTCCCCTCAGGGCAAGGGAAAGAGCAGGTGCTCAAATAGATGTCACAGTCTTTATGTAACGTTGGTCTTGGAAGTGACATTCCATCATTTTGTGCCTTGTTCTGTTCACAGAGGTGAGTCCCTGGGTCTAGCTCCCTCTAGAGGGGAGGGGATTACACAAACGCATAAATATCAGGAGGTGGGGATCATTGAGGACCATCTTGGAAGGCTGCCACAATGTCCTTCTTGTTTGTTTTCTGTCTTTCTAATGAAGGAGGTGGCGAATCTTTACCTATGGAACATACGGATGTAGGAGCTCCTTTCTAGATTCTAGACTCTACTGCACTGGAATCTCCATGGGTGGGAACTGCCCCCCCCAAACTCCGGAAGGCTGTCTTGTAAAGACTCTACAGGTCATTCTAATGGGAGCCAGGGTTGAAGATCACTGGGAAATTTAAATGTAAGTGGATGTGTCTCCATGTGGATTACATCTATGCATATTGCTTAGAACTATGTTTTTCCCCTCAAATAGTCTGGAATACAAATGTGGCCTCAGTTCCCAGTGTGGGGCCACCATTTCTGTTCCTCTGCTCCTCAGGGAGCTGTGTTTGAGGGTCGCTTTGCAGGCAGAGCCCCAGCAACCTGGCCTGGTAATCATGACCTTCACGTCTGGGGGCTTCAGAGTAGCTGAGCAGGTGGCAGAGGCCGCCTGCCCCCGTGTTTGGCTGCGGAGCAGCTCCAACATCAATCCGTCAGCCCAGAGGACACTTTTAGATGCAAGTCTGCTGGTGTGGGGACTTTATGAGAACAGGAATCCCTGGCTGTGAAATTGCTGGCATTTCATGATGTGAGAGAAGATTTACAAGCTCCATGCTGTGCTGGCTCTGAGTCCTGGCCCAGCAATTATGCAATCAAGCCTGTGAGGCAGGCAGAATGTGAGGAGGTAGCAGGTGGGAAACAGGGAAAGCTACCACCCCACTGTGCCTGGGACCCCTGGCTCCAGCCATGTACCCAGGGGGAGGAGTCACGCACTAGTCATTAATGAACAAATGGGCATGTAGTATTATGTGAGATCATGGGCTCAGAACGGAAGGAGTTTCAAAGGGTCTCCCTTGGTGCTCCTTTCACACCTTCCTTGCTAAGAGGCCATTCTGCTTCTGCTTAATATTCACTCCTACCCCCCAATCCAAAGGAGACACCTGCCACACACTCTCCCATAACCCTACTTACTTTTGCATAATCCTATTTCTACTGAATATATTTTTGCCTTTTTATTTTTTTATTTTTTTGTTATTGGTCTTCCCCACTAAAATATAAACTCCCTGACAATAGGAACCTTGTCTGTCTGACACTCAAATAATTGCTGGACCTTAATACCTATGTGTTGACAGAGTAAATGAATGAATGGATATTTGGATATTTCTAAGGGCGGGGAACTCACTGCCTTCTTGACTGTTGGCTCTTCCTCAGCTTGCTGCCATCTACCTCCATGTGGCCTTCCTTCACTGTCCTCCCTTATTCGGAGGGCTCCTCCGAATAAGCCCACTCCTCTCCTCCATTAGAGCTGGAGTCCAGAGGTTTGAAAACAGTGGCCACCCCCATGCTTTCTGAGATGAATGTTACCATTTCTTTTGGCCGTCCCTCACATGTCAGTGCCATCTTACTTACCCTCCTCTGAAGGGCTCTGGTGGGTCATGGTCCCTCAGTAAATTAGGTTAACTTGGCAGTTTGCAGATTTTTTTTTTTTAAAGATTTTATTTATTTGACAGAGATAGAGACAGCCAGCGAGAGAGGGAACACAAGCAGGAGGAGTGGGAGAGGAAGAGGCAGGCTCATAGCAGAGGAGCCTGATGTGCGGCTCGATCCCATAACGCCGGGATCACACCCTGAGCCGAAGGCAGACGCTTAACCACTGTGCCACCCAGGCGCCCCATGGCAGTTTGCAGATTTTGAGACCCTCCTCCCTCAACAAACATTTAGATTACGTCTTCATGCTCCAAGTTTTTAGGTAGGAAAACAGTGGGTTTAACTGAGTATTGATGCTTTTAATCAGTCCTCATTCTGCCTCTTTGCCCAAAATTTTCAGGGAACAGCAGCCAAAAGTAGGGGCCCTTGGATTTGGGGGGGACAAGTGGCTCTACTGATTTTGTCACCCCGTAACTCTTAGGACCAGGGTGAAGGGTATGGTGCTGAAAGTAGTGTGTACAGTGTGGTCCCACCCACCAGAGGAGAAGGGGCCAGCCCTCTGTCCTTCACGGGCAGTGCTCATCTGGGGGAGGGATGGGGAAGGAAGGGGCTCAGACCGCTAGGGGATGCTACCAGAATCTGAGGGGAAGGCCTAGAGCATTTGAAAATGGATATACAATTTTCTTATTATTCTCATAATTTAATTGACAAGTCAAAGTTCAGCACCATTTTCCTGCCTGGTGGGGAGACAAAGCAAAGTGCGCAAGTGTGTCAGGAAGCTGCCTGGGACTTTGCTGCCACTCGCTCAGCTCCCCCAGGCTTGGGGCAGACTCACCACGCTGACCGCCCTCCTCCCATTGGTAGCTGTGGCCCTTCTGGTCCCAGGCGCAGGTCCCCACTCTGACTCTTGGTGGGGGGCTCTGAGGACCCCTGCGGGGAACCACTTGGAGGGGCTTGAGAAACCAGCAGGTGCCCAGGAGGGGAAGGGCCAGGGGCTGCCTCGTGGCATCTGGGTCCCATCAGCCACTGCTCTGGCCTGGGCCTCGGCTCGTCCCCGGTCCCTCGAGATGGGCCTGAGCCCTGAGCAGGGGGTCATCTGGGTGAGATACACAAGATTTCTGGGTACTATTCTACAGGTGACACGGAGCGGAGGGAAGCACAGATCACGGGTCATTTCATTCATCCCTGTGTCCACTCACTCGTTCGCACGTGTTCCGGGTCGGCCGCAGCCAGGCCCGTGCTGGCTACCTCTTTCACCCTGCCTCTTCCAGCAGCCCCATCTCCTTCTCAAAGGATAGGATATTTCTACATTAAACATTCAGTGATAAAAATGAAGAGCCTAGGAAAGGCCAACTATGTATAAATGCTACTTATTTTTAAACATTTTAAAATGATAAAGTACCATAGAGTTTTGTAGAAAATTCCACATTCTCATCAATCTCCAGTCTCATAAAATGCTCCCAAGTCATTTCTCAGTGCAAGCATATGATACTTCAGTATCATTCTGAAAATCATCATGGCTTGACATATTTTATAGGGAGGAAAGGGGTTTGGGCAACAACTTTGTTAAAGGAAAGAACAGAAGGGGCTTCAACATCCCCGGAACCCTGGTTGGGCTGCTGGGACTCAGGGAATGGTCAACATCACTTAGAAAGGAAAGGCGGCTTACAATGACACACTGTCACAAAGCAAACACACAACAAACAAAAACTTAGCGGGCTGGGCTGGCCATTTGGGGCTTATGAAGAGCTGCGTCTGCTGGCCCACGGAAGAGAAGCCCCATTCTGGGTAAGTGAGGTGTCCGTTCCAGCAGGTGAGCCACGAGATGGGAGGAGTGGGTGAGAGCCCTTTCTACCGCCAGCCCATCCCCGATATCCGGGCTCCCTCTGCTCCACAGGTAAGGCAGGGCCCACACAGAGGTGCATTCGGATGTTACCCGAGAGATGCTGACCGCTACTCTTGCTCTTAATTGGTGCCCACAATCAGTGCATCAGAGATCTGATGAACGTGCCGGGGGATCGTGACCCTCCAGTTTACCAGCCCTCACTAGTTTCTGAATCCTGATTTAAGAGCAAACTTGGTGCCTCAGTCTCCCCACCTGTACCATGTGTGGTCACAGGGTGATCATCCCCGGGAAGCTCACAGCAGCCGCAGTTGTGTAAACAATGAGCAGTTCAGCGTGTTCTGAGGACCCTTGCACTGTTCCAGCAGGTCTGTGTCACCGAGCCTGTGAAATTGGAGGCCCATGAGGTAAGGAAGACGGGAGCACCTTGTGCCCGCTGCCCTGGGGCTGCGGGTGAGTGCCCCCCTGTGCACACTGTGTACCCTGGCTTTGCAGCTCCCTGCTTCGCTCACTGCCAGCCAAGGTCAGCGTTTTTGCCCCTGGTAACATTTATAGCTTTAATTGTGGCACTGAGGGCCACCGTGCCTCCCTCTTCTGGTCTGTTTCAGTCAGAGCCACTAGCTGGAGAGGAAAGGGATCCGACAGTTGTGGTGTGCAGCTGGAACTCTCCAGCAGGTGTCTGAGTACATGGACCCGCTCCACTAGGATGCCATCTGCCACGAATGGCCGGCGGTGTGCTCTTGGGCCTGACTTTCTAATCTTGCCGAGACTCCATCCCCCATCTCTAAATTGGGAATTCAAAGGGCCTACCACACAGGGTTGTTGTTCAACTGAACTGTGTATAAAGAGAGGGGCAGAGAGCTTGGCGCAGAATTTGTGCTTGGTCAATGAGAGTGTCCTTCTTCCCCCAGCAGGTCCTTCCTAGTGTGGGCAGCCCAGGCCAGTCTGGGACAAGCTGCCTTCCCCTGCAGTCCGGGGCACCATCATGGGGCCACTTGTTGGCTGGGCTTCCAGAACCTTCCAAGTCTTTTTGTGCTAGAGGGAACGGACTCCTCAGGACTCCCTTCCACCGAATCCCAATGAGGCCACAGAACCAATCTCCCATAATGTATCACAGGTAAGGTACTGACCGTAGTCCAGAAGGAACTGCTCTGGGGTTGCAGATTCTCCCCAGGTTCTCTTTCAGTGTTTGTGGGCACCAGGGCTGGGGGCCCCCAGGCTCTGTTCACTGATAAACAATTGCAGGAAACCAGTTTTTATTCTGGCTGGTCACATGGTCCTCCAAATGTGACCCTTCAGTCATCTGCCCAGAAAGACCATTTTGGAAAATAGGCCATGTTTCCAAGACGATGTAATCTTATCGACCACCCCTTCCCCTGGCTCTCCATCATGTGCACACACACACACACACACACACACACAGACACACACACAGACACGCACGCACGCATGCGCACACTCCCCTGCTTCTCAGCCCATGAAACTCCTAGCTCTAGCTCTTTGATCACTGGGCTCTTGTTGTTCTTGTTTGCCTGGTTTTGGTTTTATTGGTCCTGCAGGGTTTTGAGTAAACTGTCTTTTCTTCTGTTGAAAGTGAACAGCATACAAATGAATCAATCTCGAAGTTCCCGCCAAGTTAACCTGTGTTGCCAAGTCAACTAGCTTCTGTGCTGGTCTCAGAACCAAGCTTTTCTGGTGATCTCTGTTTATGGAAGAGTTTCTGGAGATTATGCTGGGTTAAAATATACTCATTACGATTTGCAGTTATGTGTTTTAATCAGGATTCCTCAATATTGTGCAGTCCATACAAAACAGAAGAAGTCCAGTTTCTTTCTTCTTGTCTGCAGCTGAGAGGCATAATTCCTGATTTGTTTTGTTTTGTTTTGTTTATCAAGTAACCTTCTTGTTCATACAGTCTATGTCATAGATCAGCTTATTGTAATAAGTTAATGTTATATTTATTTACAAAATTGAATACCTTATAAAATTTATGACACACAAATTCTTTTAAAGTACATTTCTGTACTTGTATATTGTCATTGTAGACAAGTGCTGTAAGAAACAATCCTCCATGTCAATGTCTTAATTTATGTGAGAATACAGTGTGGGTCAGCGGGGTTATCGTGCCACAGTCGTTCGGGAACCCTGGCTTCTTACCCCATGGGGCTCCATCTTCCTCTCGGTCTTTGGAGTCCTTTTTACTTAGGTCATGGATGGGAAAAGTAGGAGCTTGTTGGGGGTTCTGTGGCCAGGCCTGTAAGTGGGTTTGTACAGGACAGGCCTACAGTTGTGCCCATCACTTATCACTGACGCTTACACCCCATTGGCCAGAACTCAACTGCACAGTCATCATACCTGAATACAAGGAAAGGATGTGTGTGTCTAGTAGGAAGAAAAGCTGAATAATTGGTGAGGAGTGGCAGTTTCTCCTATAAATATACACACCCAAGCATGAGCTCCATCAAAGATCTCCTGATAGGCGGAATGATGGCTTCCTAAAGATGTCTGTGTCCTAGTCCCCAGAACCTGGGAATATGTTACCTTACATGCAAAAGGGACTTTGCAGACGTGATTAAGAATCTTGAGATAGGGAGATTTTCCTGGACAATCTGATAGGCCCAGTGAGATCACAAGGGTCCTTATAAGTAGAAGAGAGAGTCAGGAGAGTCAGAGAGATTTGAAGAGGCTGCACTGCTGACTTTGAAGATGGGGGAAGGAGCTACGAGGCCTGGAGTACAGGCAGCCTCTAGAAGCTGGGGAAGGAAGGGAACAGACTCTCCCCCAGGCCCTTCAGAAGGAAAGCAGCCCTGTGGACAACTTGATTTTAATCCAGTGAAACCTATTGTAGGCTTCTGATCTTCAGGATTGTGAGATAATACATTTGTATTGTTTTAAGCCACTAAGTGTGTGGCAATGTGTTAAAGAGCAAGATGAAATGAATGCAGAGCCCATTCTACTTTGTCTCCCTACCACGTGCCTGACCCATAGTAGGTGCGTTTTCACATGGCATTCCATGGGGAGCCAAGCACATGTCTGAAGTAGGAACTGAGGTAATCAGGGAAAGCTCAGCGTTGGAAGAGTGCTGTCATGGAGCCAAGGTAGGAAAGGGCCTGGGCTTCTCAGTGGGCAGTGGTAGCCTGGAAGCAGCAGAGAAGCAAGCCTGTTCCTGTCCTCCTTGCTCTTTGAGTTGGGGCTGGGGTGGTGTCAGGGGAGCTGAGCTTCCGTTTTGGGAGGAAGCTGAGGAGCATGGGAGGGAAAGTCTCTTGGAGGTAGAAGGGGTGGTGGTTAAAAGCTCAGGCTCTGGAGTTGGATTGCCAGGATTCAAAGTCCAGCCTCATTCCCCTTCCTGCTGTCCAGCTGTGTGACCTTACAGGCCTCATTATTATTTCTGTGGAACAAACTACCCCAAAACTCCGTGGTATAAAACGATCATTGTATTGTGCTCATGCATTCTATGTGTTGGACAAGGCGCAGTGAGGACAGCTTGTCTCTGATTTATAATTTCTGGGCCTCAAGGGAGCAGATCGAAAGCTGGGATGTGTCAACATTTGGGGGCTAGAATCATCTGGAGTTTGATACGGGCTGGCTGTCAGCTGGGTCCTCGGCGGGAGCTCTCACGTGTGCTAGGATTCCTCAGAGCAGGACAACCTTGCACAGGAGCTCAGGACTTCAAAGGCAAGTGCCCCAGCTCATAAGCTAGAACCCGCAGCCGCTTTTATGATCTTGCCTTGGAAGTCACGTAGCATCACTCCTGCTGCTATTAGCTTATCATCAAATCATAGGCCTCCTTGGATTCAAGAAGGGAATAAGTTTCTGCTTCTTGACGGGAGGGTGTCATGGTCCTAGTAGAGCAAATCAGAGGGCAGACACTGTTGCAGCCATCTTTGGAAAATACAGTCTGGTGCAGCTGGCTGTTTCTTTCCTTTCTCTGAGATTTGGTCTCCGCAGCAGGAAGAGAGTGGTACTACCCAACACTCTCATCTGGTCGACACATCTACTGCCTTTGGCACGGGGCCTGGTGAGTGCTAATATCGTAAGACAGCAGAGACCAGGTCTGTTCTTTCTCTTGATTGTATCCATAGAGCTTCAGCCCCTGCCTGGCCTGTGAATGAGCTGGAGAGGGTTGTGCCAGATTGGGGAGCGTTGGCCAGTGCATCGGTTAGCTATTGCTATGTAACAAATCACCCCAAAACTTGATAGCTTAAAACAATAGCCATTTTGTTTGCTTGCAGTTCTATGGGTCAGCAGTTCCGGCTGGGCTCAGCTCAGCGGGGCTTCTGCTGGTCTCACCTGGGATCATTCATGTGGCTGCTGTTATGGGCAGTTGATTAAGGTTGGATGGTCTGAGAAAGCTTTACTCACAGAGCTGGCAATTAGTTCTGACTGTGGGCGGGAGAGCTGCAGTTCTCCTCCATGTGACCTTTCTGGAAGGCTAGCTAGAGCCCATGTGCCTCATGGCCTCAGGCTTCCAACTGTGGCCCAAAGCGCAAGCCCTACTTCACAGGGGCTTTGGGAACCTCTGCTTGTGTCTTGTGTGCTGATTTCCCGCTGGGCAGGGCAGGGCAGGGCAGGGCAGGGCAGGTCACATGGCCAAGCCTGGATTAAAGGGATGGGAAGATAAACACCACCTTGTAGGGGTGGGGCAGCAAAGTGCGACTGGGACGCACGACGGCTGGGAGGAGTTATCCTGCCGTCTTTGTCAGTGATCCACCACAGCTGGTACTGAGATGCAGAACAGCAGACGGAAGAAGGCCGGAGCCCCAACCAGCATGAGGAGGTGGCAGGAAGAAGGGCTGCGCGCACGTGACGGTCGATCCCCACAGGGAGGACACTTGTGTCAGCAAGGAGACTCTGCTTCACCTTCTTCTTCTTCTTTTTTTAAAAGATTTATTCATTTATTTGAGATAGAGCATGAGTCAGGGGGAGAGGGAGAGAGAGAATCCTCAAACAGACTCCACAGTGAGCGCAGAGCCTGACGTGGGGCTCGATCCCATGACACTGAGATCATGACCTGAGCTGAAACCAAGAGTCAGGTGCTCAGCCGACTGAGCCACCCAGGCGCCCCTCTGCTTCGGCTTCTGCCCGAAACCTCAGGAAACTGCTCCATCTCACATAACGGAATGTGCAGGCACGCTCCAGCTTGGCTGAAATGGCAACTTAAGAGGTCATCTGTCCCAAGTCCCTTGCATGAATGCTCCACCCTCCTCTGTGAAGGCTTTACCCTTTAGGGTCACAGTAAGGTGGCTACAGCAATTCCTGGAGTCCCAGCCAGGCACGTGCAGAGGGAAAAGTGGAACCTTTCTCAGAAACAGCCCAGCAGTCTTCCCTTATTGCTCCTTGGCCAGGATTGGGCTAAGAGGGTGGGATTACCATGGTCGGCCATATTAGCTCTGTAGGGCTGCGGAACCAAAGTGCCTCACACGGGGTGGCTTAAAGCAACAGAAATGTGTTGCCTCACAGGCTAGAAGTCTGAAGTCAAGGTGTCAGCAGGGCTATGCTCCCTTCAAAGGCTGTAGAGGAACCCTTCCTGGCCTCTCCTAGCTTCTGGTGGTTTGCCTGGTATCCTTGGCCTTCCGTGGCCTGGAGATGCATCATTCCAATCCTCTGTCGTCATTTGGTCTTCTCCCTGTGTCTCTTCACATCATCTTTTTTTTTTCAAAGATTTTATTTATTTATTTGACATAGAGAGAGACAGCCAGTGAGAGAGGGAACACAAGGAGGGAGAGTGGGAGAGGAAGAAGCAGGCTCCCAGCGGAGGAGGCCGATGTGGGGCTCGATCCCAGAACGCTGGGATCACGCCCTGAGCCGAAGGCAGACGCTTAACGACTGAGCCACCCAGGCGCCCCTCTTCACATCATCTTTCCTCTGTGCGTGTCTATTCCAATTTCCCCTTTTTATAAGGACACCAGTCACAGTGTATTAACATCTACTTTGATCTCACTTTAGCTTGATGATCTTCATAAAGACCCTGCTTCCAAATAGGTCACATTCTGAGGTGGTAGAGGTTAGGACATCCACATTGGTCTTTCAGGGACTTACAACTCATCATGTCGGCTTAGAAGACAAATCATCTGAAGTGGAATTGAGGTTAGGAGTGAACCACAATGACCCCTAGAGCCTTCATGTGAAGGAATGAGGGAATGAATGAACATGGCACATAGGGCCTCGCGTGGAGTCAAGTGATAGCTTCGTGGTGAGGCTTGGAGCATAATT
Organism: Ursus maritimus; assembly: GCF_017311325.1. NCBI lineage: Eukaryota > Metazoa > Chordata > Mammalia > Carnivora > Ursidae > Ursus > Ursus maritimus. Next base: position 1,432,008 of record NW_024424786.1, read on the forward strand.
TTAGCCCTAGAACTCATTGAGGATATTTGGGCACTTGTGCCTTCTGCTTATGACAGATTGTTGATCACAGTTATGATTTATCTCTGGCTGCGTCTTTAGTCAGGAATGCAACCCCTTACGGAGAACAAATGCTGTTCCTCTGAGAAATTTTGACAAACCACATTATGACATGGTTTCCAGGAATGCAGCATGGTGAAAACGTCCAGTCTGCTTATGCAGACGCTCAGCAAGTACCCCGGAGCACCCCCTTGTCCACACAAACCGTTGTCACCAGGGCAACTGCAGGACGGCAGCCGGTTGCCTAGCAACATGGCCTCCCTCACTCCCACCTCGCAACCCCTCTGTGCCATGTGCGGTGGTGGGAGACATGTTAGGGAGGGAGGCTTTGGGGGGCTCTCTCCCCTTTAGGGCAGCTCTCTGTGGGTAGGACAACTGGGTTTCCCTGTGGGGAGGGAGAGGGCATTCTTGGAGACCCTGCCCGCAAAGCACTCTGAAGTGGCCTTGTTGTTCTAGGGTATGTTTAGTTCTACCCTTGCCCCGAGCGTACCACACACTCCTTAGAAGCCACACTTAAAATCGACACACACCATTGGAAGTCCTGAATAATACATAATGCAGGTAAGGGGTTGAGTAGGTACTAAGTTGCTTACCTGTGTTCTTCTGAGGAGATGGGGAACTGTGCACGAATGCCCTGGGAGGCTCCAGGCTTGAAACTAAAAATCTCCCTCTCATAGTTTGGTAGTTAGAAACTCAACCCAGTAGATCCTTTAAAAAATTCGCATCTATCTCCACAGAGAGCCAGCAATCAGTCCCTTTTCATTGTATTTTTTTTTTCCCCTTTAAGGAGGACTAGTGGAAAAGGGAGAGCAGTCAAAACACAGAAATCAGTTTGCAGCCTGGACACTTTGAGGAGGTCAGACCCCTGTGGAAGTGGGTGTTTGGGGGCGGCTGAGTGGTGGAGCAGAAGGGCTTAGAAATGGGAGGAGAAGGATGCCAGAAGCCATTGTACTTCTGTCCAGAGCAGGGACACAGGAGGCCATCTGTCCTTCTGCCCATGGTCGCCCTTGCCAGCCAGGAGAGAGTGATCTCTTTTTGTCCAGGAGCAACACCTTCCCTTGGACTTGTGTCCTCTCCTAGGTAATGGGGTCAGCATGCACTCAGGTACCCAGACTACCCTAGATGCCTCCCTCGTCCTAGTTTCTCCTGTCGACGGGTCATGACGATTCTACGTCCTCAATATTGCTCGAATCTTTCTCTTCCTCCCTATCTCCACGACTCATGTTAGTTCAGACCCTTGCACTCTCCTCCTGTCCCTCTGCCTCTAATTTGCTGTCCGTTCTGCCCACGATGGCCTTGTTGAACTGTTCATCTCATGACACCACTCTTGTGCAGAATGACTGCCACCTGCCCCTGCAAATCCACTCTGTCCTGCTCTTGGCCCCGGGGGGGCTGACCTGTAGGGACCACCATAGTGGCCTCCCTTGGCTCCTGGCTGGTTTTGGCTAATGGGGAGTACCAGCAGGTGTCAAAAGGGGGGGACAGGGAGGTTGGGGGATTACATTCTGGCCGCCTCGCTGTGGAGCCACCCTAACCAAAGGCCACAGGTCCTTTTGAGGTGATATTTGCATGACTCTTTAAGGAATTGCGTCTGCCCCTCACCCCTTCCTACCTAACAGCCCTGATGCTGCAGGCATAGCATTACACCTGGTGGTTTCACTACCTGCCACCCAGACCTTAGGAAATAACCCCTTCACTTAACACTCTTCACATCATCCTCATTTGAGTGTGCCATTTCTTTCTCCTGGGTCCCTGGATGATTGCGTTCTCCTATGCAATACCCACAAAGGTTTCCGTCAGCATTTAAGATCAAGTCTACACTGGTGATCCTAGAATTCAAGCTCCTTCATCATCTGGCTCCCATTTACCTTTCCAACCTGGTTCTTGACATTGGCCTTTGCTTTAGAATCTAATTTCAAGAAGTCTTTGGCGTTCAGCCTCAGACATTTGTACTTCCGAGTATGCTGTTCCTTATGCCTGAGCTGCCTCTCTCCGCCTCAGGAAAACGGGACTGTTTTTTAAAGCCTATACAAAGGTATTAAAGGTATATATGGTAAACTTAGTAATTATATGATATGAATAAATGAGAATTTTTGAGAACCTCCCACTTTCTTCCAGGTCCAGTGTCATGCAAAGGCATATCATATGGCTTAATGTTTAAGAAAAAAGGATTTCATGCTCATGCAATCCCCAAGCACAATGTGGTCTTCTTCTCTAGGTTTTGGGGACAAGTGGCAAAGGGAAAGTGAGGGGGCTTCCAGGCGTAAATCAGCACAAGATTGTATAACCCTGATCAAAGCTTGGGCAGGCAACGGCATCTTTCCCAGCAGCCTGTCTCTCATGATCCCTGGATGAATCACCATGGAAAAAATAGAAGATGTTCTAGGGCGCCAGACATATAATCAGTAGAAAAATCTTTCCCTTCAGGGCGTTCTCATTCAGTAAATATTCCCCTGCTGTGAGCTTCCTCCGGAGGGGTGTGCTGGTAGGGACAAGGCAGGAGTGGGGAGAGGAGGGTCAGTGTAGCCCTACCCATTAACTTGGAGCCAGGGCAGGGGCCCCTGCCAGAGAGAGAGCCAGAGGGCCTGCAACGACTTGAGTCTCCCCTCATTTAGGTGGAACAGAACAATTCTCTAACAATCCTTTACTCTGGGTCTGATTGCTAAAGAAACAAGTTTCTGGAAAGCACATAAGAAACTCTGACTAGTGGGTCCCTGTGAGGAAGGGGAGCTAAGGAGGAGGATTTTGCTTCTTTGTGTTCTTCTTTTCCGTATACATAGAATGTAGAGCTGGTATTTTTGAAAAATGCCAGGGAGGTTATCTTCATCAGTGGGATTTTGGACCAATTGCTTTTACTCTTTTTTTTTTTCCGTATTAAAAAAAGACCTAATAAATGTTACTAAAAATCAATGCAGTTACTGTACCTCTGAGATTTCCAAGACAGCCCTGAGCTCAGATATTTTCTCCTTTTGATCTCACACATCGCAGAAATGTCCCAGAAATCCTGACCACATGTTAGAATCCCAGTTTCCTCGCCTACCTGGAAGCAGCGTCAAATCTTAACTCAGACCCTGGTTCCCAATTTCTAGTATAGAAAGGATATTTAAAATTTTCATGTCTACTACAAACATTCACTTTTTCCTTTCCTCTCTCAGAGTACCCTCCCAGATGCTCAGAATACATTCTTTTTTTTTTTTTTCCGGGCATCTGAGGCTGCAAACATGTCTCTATAGGGTCGTGTGAGGATGCCAGTCCGCAAGCTTCAGTGGCTCCCTAGGCCCTAGGAACACTCTGCAGGCACCCACTGTATCCAGACACAGGCGCAGGGGATCGCGCCCAACTTGCCCCCATCATAGATCCTGCTGAGACCTGGCCTCTGTGTGGGTTGCTGGTTTTTGTTCTTGTTCTTGAATTTTATCTCTTCTGTGGAGCTTTATCTTCCTCTTCTGGATTAACCTTCTCTTGAAGGCAGGCCTATCATTATATGTTGTTATAAACCAATACATTCTCCTGTTTAATAAGAGTATTTAAGTTGGGTTTTTGCTGCAGTATAAAGACTCATAAGTGATCTGCTCTGCTGAAGCCAGTCCTGGCTCTGCCTCAGGTCTCTGGGCCTAGTGAGGGTCCTAATATCTCCTCTTCCCTGTTTGTCTGGTCCCAGACATGACAGTGCCATCCTGCTGTCAGCCCTGCTCAAGCCTCCGCCATGTATAATCTCTTCTGACTTCCTGTCTGATGGCTGGGGTTCCACTACCCTTGGACTAAGCTTCAGATGACAACTGCCTACCATGTCCTTGACCAGATGAGTCTGGCAACCACCATAGAGTGAGCCTGAGGGGGGAGAGTAGTGGGCTCACTATGGGAGCTCCACTCACAGAGGCTGGGACAGTGAGGCAGGAGCTGACGGGCCCTATCAGTGACACAGGAAAAGAAACAAAGGCACACACAGATTTTTCTCAACAGAAGTTCTTCCTCCTGAAGCATCTCTGTGGACCAATAATTCTTAACCTGTGATCTCCTCCCCTTGGCATAGCTGCTACAGTGGTGCAAGCGAGAGAGGAAGAAGTCATATGACAACTTGGAAAACCATTGGCTGTTATCTCATAAAGGGGAAGATATGCCCATCCTTTACCTAGCGATTCCACTCCTAGCTACACACCCTGGAGAAACGCACGCATGTTTGTACCAGGATACGCATACTAGAATGCTCATGGCAGCACCGTGTACAGTAGTCAAAACCTGGAAACAACCCAAATATTCAGCAGCAGCAGTAGCAACAAAAAGGCCATATCCAGTAGAATATTATACAGCCAGGAAAATGGCTACACCATAGCCACACCCAACCACATCGATGACTCTCATAAACAGAACTGAGCAAAAGAAGCCACACACACGCAAAATCCAACTATGAGTCTATTCATTCAAAGCTCAAAATAAGCAAAACACAAAACTATTTTCTTTAGGGATGCAAACTCAGGTTTAATTCAAGGGACAAGGAAGTAGATGCCATAAAAACCTACAGGAGAGGAAGGTCTGATCAGATGGGGAGATGCAGGGGGCTTCAGAGTGCTGGCAATGTTAAACTTAAAAAAAAAAAGATTTTATTTATTTATTTGAGAGAGCAGTAGTGAGCGAGAGCACGAGCAGGGAGAAGAGGGAGAAGCAGATTCCCTGAGAGCAGGGAGCCCAACATGGGGCTCAGTCCCAGGACCCTGGTATCATGACCTGAGCTGAAGGTAGATGCCTAACCGACTGAGCCACCCAGGTGCCCCGATGTTGCACTTTTGTTGGGAGTGATGAGTACATGGGTGATAGCTTTATAGTTGTTATTATATAAAAGGTCCGATGCACTTTTCTGTATGTATATTCATTTTTATCACTTAAAAAATAGAAGCAGGAAAGAGCTTCATTCTAAGAGGAGCTCGGATAAGGGTCTCACACTCTGACACCCTCTGCTTCAGAGTCCATCATCATGGTCCCAGAAGAGGGACATCCCGCCCTGCTCCTGGATCACCCACTCCCTGGAAATCAGTCCCCAGGCCTCAGCTCTGGCAGAAGCTGTCTCATCCTCGACTAAATCTGATTCGGCTGTTCTTGACTGCGTCCTCTGGGCTCTCGCACTCCCAAAAAATCCGATTCGGCTGCTCCTGACCGCGTCTTCTGGGCTCTTGCACGCCCAAGGACGTAGCTGAGCATGCTCTGTAGGGAGAGAGTCTGTAATAAATTTCCCAGGATGGAATCTGAACGGAAATCAGTTTTGCCAGATTGCTGGTGCATCATAGCTCAGGCGTAGCCCTGATGGGCCTGGGCCGGGGCTGGCACCTGGCACGCACGTCTCATGTTTGAATTCCTCCTCCTCCTCTGCTCAGGGCGCTGGCATGCATGCTCGCTCTCTGAGTGGGACGGGAGGGTCACATTTAGTTCAAGTACCTTCTCACCAACACTATTTCTGAGCATTCGGAGGGTTTGTCTCCACAGCACTCGGCAAAAAGTGGTGCTCAGTGACCAGCTGGTGTTAGGGAGCCCCGTACACCTCGAGGCCGGGACTGAGAAGGCCGTTGTCCCCGAGGAGAGCCTAGAGTGAATTGTCTCTGAAGCCCCCGGGAGCTCTGTGCAAGGCACACGCGCCCCCTGGTTTGGGGCTTGAGGAATGGTGAAGCTACCCCCAGAGAGATCACAGTCTGTGGGATGCTGGCCACCTGATGGTTTGCTATGTGAGTAGAAGCTCCAGCACCTCTCTGCCTTTCCCTCTTTTGTCCCCAGCAAGGTGGGGTCCGAAACCTGTACTCACCTCCCTCACTAAGGATTTGTAGAGGTTGACCAAAGCTCTCAAGGTGGCCAGGGGCTGCCGGGGGATGTGGATGACCTGCTAAAGATTTTCAGCAATGGATCCCTTGATACATTCCCCCTGGCCCAGGGTGTGCATTCCAGGCAAGCGAACCACATGAACAAAAGCATGGGAAGGCGAAGAGGTGTGGAGGGCTTGGCTGCTACCTTTTTGCCCACTCCCTTGGCTGAAGTTGCCTCTTCCTTCCCTTGGCATCAGAGGTCACTGCTCCTGGGCCTGTGAATACAAAAGCTCAGCTCAGGTCAGCGGCCCTTTACTCAAATGAAGCTGATAAGTTCCTGAGACAAAACATGCTTGGTGAGACCTGTGCTTGGAGAAAGCTCAGAGCAGCCTAGGCAGGCTACAGTGAAAAGGAGAGATGTAGGGGCCGGCAGGAGGAAGTCAGGAAGGAGCCTCTATCACTGACTGCAAATAGAAGCCTCAGTTTGTGGTGCGATGAAATCACCCTATATGGCTTGGGAGGAAATTCTCTACAAGGAGCTGCATGCAAATAGGTCATCGAGTAATGGCAAAAATATGCAGCCAAATGGAGGTGCCTCTGCAGAGTCTGTGTCTCCAGGGACTAAGTAAACTCCAGGAAGCCATAAGGACTCAGAGCTTCATGTCACAGAGGATGGGGGACAACAGATGCTCCCTCTGCCTCCCTGCCCAGCCTCCTGCCCCCTGCCTCCTGCTTCCTGCTTCTCCCTTCCCTACCAGGACCACCCTGAGTCTGATCAGCATCCCTATTCCCTGCTGCTGAGATCAGGCAGGGACTTGGAGATTGCCTGGTGACTAATGCAGTACTTGAACAGGAAACAGACTGAAAAGGGCTTAGGAGGAGCTATAAATAGCCCATGTCCTAAAAAATCTAACTTGGGAAGAAATGGAATTAACACACTGGAAGGAGAACAAGGAGATCACAGGCTCCAAGCAAGACCAGGACTTCTCCTGGGAGATGAGCTTTTCTTCCAGATGGAGCTCCATCTGCCTTGTAGGAGTCAACCCCCCAAGTATACCCTGTTCTGCTTTGGGGTTGACCAGCCAGCCCGGCCTGCCTGCCAATACGATGCCCTGAATTGTTGGTGGTTCTGGGGATCAAGCCATGTAGGGATTATGTGAGGGTATGTGTGCGTGTATGTAATGGGGGTCAGTGAGGTTCGAGGCTCAAGGACAGTGAATGGTCTCACTTCTTGGGGAAACAGGTAACTAAAAAGGTGTCAGGAATATTGCTTCTGCTTGCCTTGATTTCCTCCTGTATACCAGGGTACAGAAGACTTCTCCCATCTGGAACCGAGTGAAGGGCAGGGAGAGTATGTTAGGAGAACTAGCCTTGGATTGGATGGTGGGTCCGCAGACTGGCCGGCCAAGACACTCATTTGCTGAGTAACTTGGAACAGACACTCAACTTCACTAAGATTATCTTCTCTAAGGTGGAAAGGCTGGTCTAGTTCAGTGGACGTCAAAACTTTTCTTTTTTCAAAGCTGCATAACATTTCTCCAAAGGAAATCACAAGGCAGCAGCGCGGACTGGTTAAGGTGGGGCCATCACACTTGTCCACACCCACTCCCCTGTGGTAGCTGCCGAGAAGCCACCATAGGACCCCAGGACTTTACAGAGCACCATTTGCAAACCACAAGATGGGAGCCCTTGACAAGTGTGGCTGGCCACCCAAAAGCTACTCTTCACGGTCCTTTTCTCCTTACCTTCATGTAGAGGCTGGAAAGGTAAAATAATGAAAAATAATACTGAGTACTGAGATTTAAGTAAAGACACCAGTAAAAAACAGAGGAGGGATTTATGTCTCACAACCCTTAGCAAACTTCTTAATATCCTCATTAGATATTGGGATAAACTGATTGCAGAAATGGCTACAGTCCTCCACCCCTCCCATTATTCATATCTTCTGTATATTTACTTATTTATTTATTTGAAAGAAAGAGAGCAAGCGACGAAGAGCAGTGGGGAGGGGCAGAGGAAGAGGGAGAGAGAGAATCTCAAGCAGATTCCCCACTAAGCGTGGAGAACAATGTGGGGCTGGATCCCACGACCCCGAGATCATGACCCGAGCAGAAATCAAGAGTCAGATGCTCAAGTGACTGAGCCACCCAGGTGCCCCTCACATCCTCTGTAAATTTATAGACCCTCTCATCAAGAGACAGAACTGACTTCCCCACCCTTTGAATATGCACCGGTCTTGAGATTTGCTTTGAACAATATAATGGAAAACAGTGTGCCAGTTCCAAGCCTAGGTCTTAAGAAGCCGGTGTCTCCTACTCTGTTAAACGCCTGCTACTGCCACGAGAGCAGCCTAGATTAGCCTGTGGGGAATGAGAGATCAGGTAGCAGAGCTGGGAGGACCTAGCTGGGGCCACACCCAGACCAGCCAGCCCCTGGCCCACTGGCTGAAGACACATGAGCAACGAGACTCCTGAGTACTAATATACGGTGGCTGTTTCTGGCATGTGTTTTGGGGTAGTGTTTTTCTGTTCCAGCTATCTGTTGTGGCATAACAAACCACGCCAAAACTTAGTGGCTTAAAACAATTATCATATACTAATTTATTATGATCTCCCATGTTTCTGTGCATTGACTAGTCTCAGCGGGGCAATTCCCACCTGGGGTCTTTTATATGATTCCAGGCAGATGTCAGTTGGGGCTGCGGTTATCTGATGGTTTGACTAGACTGGGGGGGTCTGAGATGCTTACACAGATCAGATGGCTGGGGTCTGAGTCTGGCTATCAGCTGGGGGCTCAGCCGGGGCTACTGACTGCACGTGACCCCTCCACAGGGCATGGGCTTCTCATAGCATGGCTGCTGGGTTCCAAGAGGGAGGAAGATGAAGCTACCAGGCCAGTTAAGGGCTATGACAGTTCTGCTACAGCATCACTTCCTTTGTTTTTTAGTGGTCAAAACGGTCATAGCATCCTCCCAAATTCAAGAAGGTAAAGAAACAGGTCACCTCTTGATGGGGAAATGGCAAGATCCCATTTCAAAAGAGAATGCAGGATGGGAGATATTCTTGGCACCACCTTTAGGAGGCAGAATCTGCCACACTTGCACAATATTATTGTGGCAAAGGATAACAGCTATTTTAATTTTGTGTGGTCCCTTCTCTCCAGCAGCACTGCTTTCTGTCCATCCTCTCTGGCTCCTCAAGGAATTACATGGGGATTGGCAAAGGCTGAGCAACTGGAGAGGAGAGGAGGAACTTTGGGGCCGTGAGAAGGGAGATGCTGCTGCCCAGAGGACAAGTAGCCTTGGCAAATGCCAGAGATGCTTTCTGTCAGAGCCCTGCCCACCTGCTTGGGAGCCCCTGCCAGGGCAGCAACCCATCAGTCAGCCCCCATGGGGCCAGCTCCCACTACTCCTGTCCCAGCATGCCTTGTAGCCGAGCCCAGCTGCTCATGGCAGAAAGCTTGCGGATGCCTCCCCGGCTGACTAGGGTTTTGGCTTGCTTTGGCACCAACATCCTGTCTGTCTCATTTCCTACTGAGGGGCAAACCGGACTGGTTTCCAATTAATCCCATACCTCAGACAGCCTGGAAGAAGAGACGGCCTTGTAGAACTCCTTCAGGAGCCATCAAGAAAGGGAGGAGTTCCAGAGAGCCAGGAGCAGGGAAGTGGGAGGTAAAAGTAAGGTCTAAAGTCCAGAGTGTTCCTTCCTGGCTGAGGTAATGCCCCAGCAATGCACCTTACGGAATGTGCAGCTCACCTTAGCGTCTGTTCACAGGAGGCCAGTCCCTCCTTGTAGTGGCCTCCCCTTGCCCACAGCCGCTCCCGCTGCTGACACACACCCTGTCCCTTCCATCTGTTGAGAGGTGGGGGTGATCTTTGAGCAACACCCTGCAAATGAAGAAAGAGAATGAGAATGACATTCACTGTAAAACATGCACACAGTGGAATATCTGAACAGAGAAAGTTCCCAGAGTTCCACCCCTAGAGATAAATACTTCTACGTTCTAAAAGTGTTTGTCTTGTTTGTTTTTATAATATTTAACCCAGTTACACTCTTCAGATCACCTCTCTAGTACTCCAGGACCCCCTTTGGTCTGTAGCTGAGCTCTCCTCCCAGGCCACAGCCGTCATGGGGTGGCTAAGGCTTGTCTGACCCATTGTAAAGGGCAGAGCTATCTTGGTAATTGGGTTCAGGATTCCCCTCTGCACCTACCAGGCCTCAGTGAACGGTGCCTTCCTCTTCAGAGACGATCCTCAACTGTAAAAGTCTGCCTTCCCCCTCTCCTTCCTCCAAGGGCAAACAAGAGCACTCTGGAGAGACCGTGGTAATGGAGCTTCTAGATACACAGGCCCCTAGGAGACAGACCCTGGGAGAGGGAGGAGGAGGGCAGGCCTAGAGCCTCCAATTCCACTAGCCTCCCTCCCTGCCTCCCCACCCTCGGCTTCCTCTTTCCCTCTCTTTCCTCCATTGTGTCCCCCTGCCACCTCTCTCACCTGTCTCCCTTTTCTTCCCTCTCTTCTTCCTCTCATCAGTAACAGGCAGAAGTCCTTGGCACTAGACCTCGATCCCACAGCCACAGGTGGATAGAGACTGGCTCACAGTTCTCTCATTGACTGTCTGTAGGACTTTGGTTGCATGAGTCACTTTAGCTCCCTGAGCTTTTTTTTCTCATCTCAAAAAAAGGTGATAATGCCCCGGTGCTGAGGACAAAATGGGTTGGTATCTTTGAAGCACTTAACCCAGTGCCTGACCCATGATGGATACCGAATAAACGGAAGCCGACTCGAAGCTGCGTCAGGTAGGCCTCTGCCGTGCGCCCGATGCAGAAGGTCCAGGGGGAGCAACGTGGAGACCGTTAACAAGTCTTTGTCCTCATCTTTCCACGATATACTGTAGCGGTTTGTTTCCATCAAAGGTGTAGGGAAGCATAAAGAGCTTCCCCTGCCAGCCATTCAGGGACCAGATTTCAAGGGCTTCCGCACGCTTAAAAATGCAGAGCAGCCTGCTAGCAGGGTTGGAAAGTCAAAACCAGATCCTGCCACGAAGCATGTCCCCGTCGCGTCTCCTGGGCTCTTCGGTTTGCCTGAAACCTCCATTTCTACCGAAGCAATCTACAACGGGAGAAGTTCACGTGTCCTACATGCTGGTGCACCTGTCTGTGGAAGGCAGCAGCCCCAGAGCCCCGCGCAGGCCTGCAGAGCCCTCAGAGTCCCCGGTGTTGGGTTTCCCAGGGCCTCAGCAAACGCGCGTCTGCTGAGAGAGATTTAGGCCGGATGGCACAGTGGTTTCGCTCAGCGTGCCAGCTCTGACAAATTGGGGTCGCTGCTCCAAGTACCAGGTTGGGAAGGAAGCGGAGAGTCCGGGTCCCGAGGACTGGCAGTATCTGCTACCGTGGGATCAGCCAAACCCTGGCAGTCTGTTTGAACAGCATGCTCTCATTTCCTGCTGGCTCGGCTCGACCCACGCCCAGTGATGGCTTTCTCAGATGCACTTTCCTCTTCCACTGGGAACGATGCTCTGGCCTTTACCGCCACATCCCACACAAAAGGGAACCTGAATAAATGGAGAGCATTACCTGACTCATGGATTGGAACACTCAATACCATAAATATGAGAATTTCTCTCAAATTAATATATAAGTTTACTGAAATGCCTGTCAACATCTCAATGAAGATTTTCCTAGACATTTACGAGCGAATTCTAAAATTCATGTGGAAGAGAGAAGGCCAAAGAATAGCTTAAGTGACTTTGAAGAAAAACAAGAAGAGACTGACCCCTTCCAGCTATTAAGACCTATTATGAAGTCATTGATCTGAAGGAGTTCGTGCAGGAATGGAATAGACCAATGGGATAGAACAGAGAGCCCAGAAATAGATCCGCCTGTGTCTGGGTACCTGGCATATGACCGCGGTGACATTCATAAGGAAAGGACAGCCCATTCAGTTAACAGGGTTGGGGAGTTGGTTATCCATATGGAAAAGTGAGAATTCATGATGGCACGTAAGAAAAAGAACGTAAGACTTATTGGAAGCGAATGTACATATAAGGGACTATATTTATGGCATTGGGGTAAGGAAATATTTTTTAGAGAGGAGAATAACCAACAACAAATCCACAGACCAGAAAAGAAACAATGAATTTGCCTAAATTAAGATTAAGACTTTTGTTCAAGGGAAGACACAACCAAATAAAAAGATGAGACACAGACCACATTGTAAATAAGTAAGAACTCCTACGATCAATAAGGAAAAGGCCACCCAGCAGAATATAACGAACAAAGGGTGTGACTTGGAAATTCACAAATAAATGACACCCAAATGTCCAATAAACATATGAAGCTTCACCTTCACAGTAATGGGAAAATGCAAACTAAAATCCCAATGAGGTATATTATCCCCACTGGATTGGCAAGACTTTTAAAGTCTGGCAACACCAACTGCGGATTGCCCAGGTGTGTGCTGGGTAAGATGGGACCTATGGCGGGAAACGGGAGGAATCACTTTGGAGAGCAGTGTATTCCTACCGAGTAAAGGTGAAAATGAATATTCCCTATGATCCAGCCATTCCAATTTAGATATGTAGGGAAAACTCCTACATGCACACAAGGAGACATACACAGGATGCTTTTGTGATATCAGTTATAACAGCAAAAAAAAAATGTCTATGGACAGGGGAATGAGAGCAGATGTGTTGTCTTCACTCAGTAGAATACTAATCAACAAAGCAGATCCTTATGAATAAAATTCAGGTATCAACATGGATAAATCTCAAAAAGGGGAAAAACCAGTCACAATTCGTGTAGTGTGAATCCTTATCAAATTAATATGTTTAAAAATATGAAAACCAGTACAAAACCTTGTTTAGAAATATATGCTTATGCAGTGAAAGTGTGAAAAAATTTATTAGAATGATAAACACCAAATTCATGGGAAGACATGCATGAGGAAACGGAATGCATCCCTTTGGGGTTATGATTAACTATAATGTTTATGTTTCTAAAAAAAGAAAAACATCCGAAGCAAATAGGGCAAAATGGTAAGATTTGTGAAAGCTGTATGGTGGGTACAAGACTGATGTGTTATGCTTTGTTTGCTTATGCTTGTGATATTAGAAAAAAGTCCCCAGGTCCCTGGTCTTCTGGTTTCTCCCAGATGCACGGTTATAGCTTCGGAAAACAGAGGGCAGAAATGTGTTCGCCTTGTATTTATACCCAGGGGTTTTCCTAGAGATTGTGCCTCTCTTAATGCTCTTCTCACATATGACATTTGATGACTTCACAACGATTAAATTAATTCAGTAGCAGCTAGGTGCCATGCACTGAGGAAACGGAATAATTCGGGCCTGCCCCTCCCTTAACATAGGAGCCTGTAGGCTCGTAGAGGAGACACAGGTAAGTGCCCATGCTGTCATGCATGCAGCAGCTGAGACCTGTTTAAAAACGCTGGGGCTAGCACGGTAGGAGCGGGCCCTTCATTGCACCAACAGGGTGGGTACGCGAATGCAAGGCCCTGACGGTTGAATACGAGTTTGCAAGGCCCTGGGTTTGTAGAGAGAATAGCCTGAGGAAAGGAAACCAGACACGGAGTCCCTGTCATCTTATGGGGCTGGAGAGCAGCCTCCAGACTGGACACGTGCTTCAGAAACCTCCTCCCCGAGGTGGCGGAGACACAGAACAAAGGCAGGGGACTGGTCAGGAAGCCACCGAAGGTGTTTCAGTGAGAGGTGATGGAGACCTAGACTATAACACAGTGATTTCTGTTATCGTTTCCCTGAAAAACTGCAAATGAACAGAGGGCTGGCACGATGGCTGAGTCAGGTTTTGTTTATCTCTGTGTACCGCGCAGCGCCTACAGTTGCATCCTGCATCTGATAGGAGCTCAGTGAAGGCCTGTGGGTGGAAGGGAGGGAGGAAGGAAGCGGGCAGGCCCACGGTCCCACTCCCTCCTTTCACAGATAAGAAGACGGACGGAGGGCTGCAGAGGGAGTGATGTTTTCAAGGGCATCCTTAGCTGGACGCTCACGGCTCTAACACAGCAAAGAGCGCTGCAGCCACTTTGCTAACAAATGCATAAGCACATACACCTTTACAGACAGAGACCCGGCAGGTCAAAAGTTCTGATACAACGAATCCTGTTAGAAAGCTGTGCTCTTCATAAGGAAGTGCTTTCTTTTCCTCTCAGGCAGAAAAAGAGTTCCTTTAAGACAGATGAAATTCTCTGAGATGAATAACATGAAACAATAGCCCTTCCCCGGGCCTCATCCAAATAACAGGCTCTATTCAGGCGGCTCCATAAACACCTGATTGCGCCGTTGGCACCGTGGGCGGGGCGAGCCCAGCAGCACTGGGAATTTTACGAGACTTTTGTTCTGCCACTAACCAGGAATTGGCTCTCCACCCCAGCATAGTCACCCTCCAGTCACCTGAACAAAATTCACCCACACTAACAGACTGCATGCAAAACAGAACCACCTCCAAAGTGCATACAGGTGTGAAATCCTTGCACCCCCCCCCCATTCCTCCTGTGTCTGGGAGAGACTCATCTTCCTCCGGTCTGGGGCTCCACCTCCTCCCACCTCCTGTGGATCTGGCTCCCACATGCCGGGGTTGAGTCTGCCCCTCTCGCCACTTGACATCTTCCTGTCACCTGGCTCTTTCTTTCAGCACCTAAACACGCTTGAGGCTTTCAAACATCAGAAACCACTCTCTATTCTGCGTCTTCCTAGTCCATGTGTCCCCGTGTAATCATGAGATTCTGCAAGGAGTCCTCCACACTCACTGTTGTCTCCCCCCACCTCACCTCCCATTCACCACTTAGCCAACCCAGGGAGTCTGTGCTTAGTAGTTATCGGGGAAAGAAGGAAGGGAGGGAGGGAGGAAAAAAAGAAGGGAGGAAGGACGGATGGAAGGAAGGAGGGGAGGAAGGAAGGAAGGATGGAAGGGGCTGGCATTTATTGTGTGTTTACTATGCACCAAGAAATGTTCTAAGAAATTTTACGTGTATTAACTTACAAAATCCTGACGTCACCGTGATGTGCTATTATTATTTACAGTTTATAGATGAAGAAAGGAGTCATTGAGCAGTTGAGTATTTGCCCTGAGTCATATCAAGCAGAATTTAGGCAAAGGCACTCTAGCTCCAGAGCCAGAACATTCTTAATTTGTACCTAGTACGTGGTACCTTGTAGTTAAAAATGGACTTGTCCCATTCGTTCAGTCAGCTGTTCATTATTTAATCCTTATTGAGACCTACCATATGCAAGGCAAAGGGATAAAGATGTGAATCTGCCATTAAGATGCACAAAGTCCAAAGCGGGAGATAGCCAGAAATATGGGGTGAAAAGAGCTCTGGTAAGTCGGTGGGCAGCGAGCTGGGGAAGCACAGAGGAGGTAGCTTGCTTTGCTTGAAGCAGTGGTTCCCAAACTTCATGATGCATTGGAATCACCTGAGAGCTTTAAAAATTACTGATGTCTGGCTCCCACCCCCACATGTTAGGATTGAACTGGTTCTGGGTGTTTTAAAAGCCCCGCCCACCAGGTGATTCTAATGTTTAGCAAAATTTGGAAAACACTGGCTTAAAGGGTAATGAGCAGGGACTTCAGTTTGCAAGCAATACAAAACCCAATTCGAACTATTTTAAGAAAAAATTAAAAAAATAAAAGAAAATAAAAAAGAGTAGGGGAATGTATTGGCTTACATTAAAAACAAACAAAAAACCCCCAAAAAACAAAGGGTATGTGTCTATGGGTAAGATTTGCTCCAGGTCTCAAAAGATGTCACCAGGGTAAGTGACAGCTCCAGTCTCAGGCTCCCCTTGGTCATAAGAATCAGCCGTCCTAGTCTCTGTACCTTCTTTCTTCATGTCCAATGCAAAGAAGAGGCCTGATTTCCTCAGAGCTCAAATAAAAGCCCAGAATTGTGTTTCATGGGCTCTGCTTGGGCCTGCACCAATTCCTGGGGCCAGAGAGGTGGAGGCTGCCGATTGGCTCAGGCTGAGTCATGTGTCCCACCTCTGGGGCCAAGGATTGGAGGCAGCTTCCCCTAGAAGCCCACCCACAGTGGAGAGTGGAGGATTTGTGAAGGTTCTAGTATGTTCTGGGAGCTGAGGGTGAGGAGTGTCACTCTATTTTCTAGAAGACAGAGATACTCAAAGAGGAGAACAACCCGATCACTTTTGTCTTTTGAGCATGTCATTCTGACAGGGAAAGGATATATATGGGTTTTATTTTTTTTAAGATTTCATTTATTTATTTGAGAGAGAGAAAGAGATAGCAAGAGAGAGTGCGAGCAAGGGGGGAGAGGGAGAAGCAGGCTCCCTGCTGAGCAGGGACCCCTGACACGGAGCTTGATCCCAAGACGCTTGGATCATGACCTGAGTGGAAGGCAGATGCTTAACCGACTGAACCACCCAGGTGTCCCCATATATGGGTTTTTAAAAAGTCACTGTAGTTGTCAGGAAAAGAGATCCTGGGATCTGGACTGAGACAGTGGCAATAGGGTGGGGAGGAGGGGGGACTCAAGAGAGGGTTCTGAACTCTACGGACATGATTTGTTATCCATCTGGAAAGGAAGATTTAGAAAAAAGAGAGGAACCACAGATGACTCTGAAAATTCTAGTTTGGGAAATTGGTACATTATTAGTGAGATTAGGAATATATATCATTTAGTGCATTTTGGACGATTCAGCGTGACTGTTGAATGAGATGCGTCGCGGACCTCTAGGAGGTCCAGAGGGCAGGTGAACGCAAGGATCTGGAATTGAGGAGTGAGCTGGAGTGGCCGGTGTCTGGGTGATAGCTGACATGGGGGCCAGCAGATGTGATGACCTGAGGAGGGCTGTGGACGGTGGAGAGCAGAAACTGCACTCGCCAGCTTGCGGGAGACTGAGGCTGAGTGGCCAGAAAGCTACAAGAGCAGTGTTTTGGAATCAAAGGAAAGGGTTTCGAGAAGGGGGAGGGGTCCACGGCATCATGCAGAGCAAAAACATGACGGGGGGCGGGGGGAAGGCTGGAAATAGAACATGGATTTGACAACCAGGAGACCCCGTCATGCTAACAAGAGCCAGGCGACTGTGTTTGGGGTGAGTGAGCCTGGAGGCAGATGGACCAAGCAGGGACCTGTCACTCTTGTGAAAGTTCCGCAATAAGACTGTGGGGGCAGGGCCCCAAGGAGAGGTGCCAAATCATTTCTCCATGTTTGCTTTGCAGTTTTGTGTTTGTTTCCCCTTTTTAAAGTTTGACTTAGTTTATGAGAAAGGTTTGAATGCAAAGCTGTCAGGTAAAAACTGAGCGAGAGACAAAGGTTGAAGAGAAAGGGATTTTCCATAGAGACAGAAAGCCGATTAGTGGTTGCCAGGGGCTGGGGCAGAGGGGAGTGCGGAGAGACCGCCTCATGGGTGGAGGATTTCCTTTTGGGGTGCTAGAAATGTTCTGGAACGAGATAGTGCTGATAGTTGCACAACATTGAATTTACTAAATACCACTGAGTTTCACACTTAGAAATGGTTGAAATGGTCAACTTCTTATTATGTGTATTTTCACACACAACACCCCCCCCAAATAGTGATTTTACATACATGCTTGGTGGGCTTCTGTGGGTCATTTCATTTCTTCCTTATAACAACCATATGACAACTTTGTAACAACTTTACTGCCCATTTTACCCAGATGACTGAGGTGCAGAGACATTAATGTACCCAAGGTCATACAGCTAGATTCGAGGTGCCCATCCAAGGCGATACAAGTACAAAACTCAAACTCTTAACGCCTCTCCGACCTCGCCCCTCTAGCTGCACAATTTCAGATACGTGTATTGATAATGTAAATTGGTCCATAGCCACCAACGTAGTGATGCCCCAGGTCTGTGGGTGATGACATTATTTTTCATATTCCTCTTTTTGATTGGGCACAGCTTTGATTAAAAAAAGGAGAAAAGCCTATTTTTTAATATAAAGAAGAAAAGGAGTTTAGAGATACAGCCCTTCTCTGCAGATGTTACAGGCATGTAAGAAACAGCTGGAGTGCCTCAGGGACACGCTGTTCCCAGGATGTGCAAGGAGCATGAACCAAGGCGGTGAGGAGACCGCACAAGGTGGTGACATAGAGAAGTCTGAAAGGGAATGATGGTCCTCAGTGGGTGGAAATGAAGAGGGAGGCCCTTTGGAGGGAATAGCAAGCATGAAACCCTGAAGCCAGGGTGGGACAGGGGAGGAACAGGGAGATACAGGCTCAAACCAATGGGGAGGTGTTTCTTGTCACCCCCCCCTTCCGCCCCTTTCCCAGGTCTCTCTCCTCCTACTCTTCCCTGACCCAGCCATGCCACATAAATTTGCTTTGCTCCATTCTGTCCATGGGACAGCCACATCCTCCTTCCAGGATGCTTTCTCGGTCCTCAGGGAGATAGAAAACCTCGAGGGCTGGCCTCTCAGGCATTCTTAGAAGGCCGCTGTGGCCGTGCCTTCCTGCTTTGTCCGGGGATCCTGTGACTCTCGGGCACAAACCCAGAACAGCCCTCACTCAATTGCTTCTTTGATTTTCTCCCAGTTGGGCTGTCAGGGATTGTTGGCCAGTGGGCGGTGCTGAGTGATGAGTTGTGCAGAGAAACAGTGGATTTCTTTCCGCCAGAAGTCAGATTGCTTTTCAGACATGGTGGTACAGAGAGCGATCAGCCCCCTTCAGCTAAGACACGGCCTGAGCCAGTTTGCTTCATGTGCAATTTCAGCGTGATGACCAGTGGACCTACAACTGATTCCCTCTTGGCCATGTTAATACATCTCTGGGGGTATGTCCTCCTCGTTTTCTGTCATGTCTTTGGCATCTTAAACATTTTGAACTGATATGTTGAAGAGTCTTTCCTATTCCTAATGAACATACATCACATTTGCGGCCTTTTATAATCAGTGAGATAATGCTCCTGATGAGATTCAGGGTGAGTGAGTGACAGGATTCAGGCGCAAGAGCGAGATAGACCAGGGTTTGAATCCCACTTCTGCCAGTTCCTAAGACACAGTGTTTAACCTCCATGATTTGAGTTTGTCCAAGTGTGGTGGTTAAATTTATGTGCAAACTTGACTGGACCACAGGGTCCCCAGATATTTGATTAAACAATATTTCAGGGAGTGTCTATGGGAGTGTCTATGAGGTTAGCATTTGAATCGGTAGACTGAGGAAGGCCATTGCCCTCTCCTTTGGGAGCGGACCTCATCCAATGCCTTGAGAGCCTGAATAGAACAAAAGGGCAGAAGAAGGGAGAATTCACTCTCTTAGCTTGATTGCTGACCTAGAACGCTGGTCTTCTCCTGCCCTTGGACTAGGACCCTCACTCTTGGCTCTCTGGGTCTCAGGCCTGCAGACTCAGGTTAGAACTACACCACTGGCTTTCCTGGGTCTCCAGCTTGCAGATGGTAGACGGTGGGGCTACTTAGCTTCCATCATCACATGAGCAAATCTCCCATAATCCATTTCTCTATCTCTATATGTCTCCTATTGGTTCTGCTTCTCTGGAATGCTGACTAATATACAAAGTGTAAAATAGGGATGATAATCTCAATCAGTAATTCTCAGAAGTAATCCCATAGGGATGTTGTGAAGAATAATAATGTATGAGCCCATGCTAGACTCCCAGGAAGTGGCAGTTTTATTTCCCCTCGTATCAGGGTTTCTTCAGGGAAACAGGACCATTAATGTGATATGGAATAAGGGATTGTCATAGGGACTGGCGTTCACAGTACAATCGTGGAAGCTGGTGAAGTGGTCTCCGGAAGGCAGGCGCCTCGTGTCGGCTGGTGGGCCTGAAGCTGTGTGCATCGGCAGAGCCGGCGAGTGCCAAGAAAACTTGTGAAGCAGGAGAAAGCAAAAGGAAACTGAACTCGGACAACCTAGAGCCCTTGAGGAGAAGCCGGAATTTGTGTTTATTTCTTACCACCTCCACCCATAACACTGTGGGGACCCTTCGAAGTAGCTTATACCTTCTGCCAAATTGGTGCGTGTGCACAGGCCCTGGACTCAGAGATGCGGGAGCAGGCGGTCTCTAGAAGCCCGGCTCCCGCCCCCGCCCCCACTCCATCAGCAACCCGCACGCGCCGCACGGGTGCCTAAAGCCCTGCACTGACCTTCCCGGCGTGCGGCCTGCGGTCACTTCCACCTTCCTCATCTCGTGCACATGTGCCTAGAGGCCAGTCCTCCCCGGGAACCATCCAGCAAAGGGAGTTCTGGGAAACTCACTTCTAGCTTGGCAAGTTGCTGGGATATAAAACGACCACGCTTACAAAAGAGGGGAGAAAGCAACTAACGCTTTCAACAGTAAGCCTTCGCGTCTGGCGTCTGATGTGATCCATACTCTGTGCTTACGAGCAAGGGCTACTCTCTTCATTAACTGGCTCGCTGGAAGTCACGCTGCTGGGGAGAGCAGGGGTTGGAAGCAGGTTGTTGGAGCCCGAGCGTGTACACCAGAACTTGACCCGTGAGGCTGGCTCTGGCTCCGCCGTGGAGAGTCCGTGCAGACCCCACTCGTCTGACCAGGGGTGAAGGACCCCTTCTGAACCAACCAGGGGCCAGGTTGCCCTGCGTGGTCTCCTGCCATGTAACCTGCATTGAGGGGAAACGTTTGAAGAGAAAAGCAGTTGGGCAGGAATTCGATTTTAATTACAATGTATTTACTACAGAATGCACTGAAGCTAGAGAAGAGCTTAATGGGGGGTTGGTATGTGGGTGGGTGGAGGTGAGGAGTGGATAATAGAGGGGAGGTCAGCATGACATGACTATCCACGAGGTGAAAAGCATGAATTCCTTCTGCGAGTTAATGCACGTCCTGGTTTGTACCAACCCAGCAAATAGCCATGTGTCCCTCCTTTCCCTTCCTCCCTCTCTCCCCTGCAGCCTGGGGGAAGCCGAGGCCCCTGGGTGCTAGGCAGGGGCCCCTCCTGGCACAGCCAATCAGCACATTCCAGTCCTCTGGCTACCCTACGGGTTCAGGTAGGCATGTGACCCAATCCAGGCAGAGTGGGTCTCAGGACTCCTGCTTGGAATGCTGGGTCAGAAATGTTCTCTTTGGGATAAGGTTGCTTGTGGCAACAAAAGCTGTTGGCACTGGCTGCAATGAGGAAAAGCAGCCAGAAGACAAAGCCAACACGGAGCCAAGAGGATTGCAAAGAAAGGTGGCTGGAGCTCTTACTTCTGGTCTCTTCTGTCCTAGGAGTCTCTTCCTCTCCTGTTATGGGTTAGGTCTCTTCTACTGCATGTGGAACACACTGACTGCTAGCCCTGACTTCTGTGGAAAGAGACAGCTCTATCTATAACTGCTCCTGAAGACCGAATCTGCTTGCACCACGGGCATGTTTGTTGCACCAGTCACCACTGGGGCCTACGGTTGGCCAGGCCTAGAAGCTGTGCCCAGTCTTGTAACTAGGAGAGTGTATAGAGCACAGGCTCAGATGTTAGCTAGGCAGATTCACCCTGCCCTGTGCTGGCTCCTGGGAGAGCTTGGGCGAGGGGCTTGACTTCTCCAAGATTCCATTGTCTCCTCTCTAAGGTGTGGATGATAATTGTATTCACTTCAACTCAAGTTCAGTGATGGAAGTGGCTATGTCCCTGACCTGGAATTGCTCATAACAGTGCCTCGTAGAGACTCTTGTTCTCGATAGCCTCATTAATATCAGCCCTCAATTTATTATTCAAAACCCCTTATACGTCATTTCCTATGTACCGGGCACTTTACTAGGCACACATGTCCCTATGACTATTCCCCTATTTCAGGTGAGGAAGCTGCTGCCCAGAGAGGTTAAGTCACTTGCCCAAGATCACACAGTTAACAAGTGGCAGAGCTGAGATTAAAACTCAGGCTGCTTGACTTCAGAGACTATGTTACTAACTCCTTAGTTATGAACCTCTCAGAATAACTGCACTATACGTATTAGTGGGGTAGATAGATGATGGATGGATAGCCAGATCAACTTGAGTGACTGCCTTCCCCCCCCTGCCCCCATGAGCTAGAACAGAGAACAGTATCTCTGGCTTTGCTCCTAGCCAGCTGCACTGTGGAGGGTTTGAGAGCTGCCTCCCTCGCTCCGTTCAATTACAATAGAGTACTCTAGAATGGGCTTCCGGTTTGCATGAACGGGAATCTGCCTGAGCTGCAGGTGGGACCCAGCCTGCCTTGACAGTGCATTTGTGGCATTGTTCAACCTCTTGTGTCTCTAAGGACCAGAATTTTGCCCTTGTATTTCACAGTTGGCTTTGAGCGTGCGTGGGCACACATACACATGCTCCCCAGGCTATTTGGGGCTGGAGCTAGACTACTTTCATAACCCTGCGTCTCTCCCTCTCACCCCCCGCGCACCTACTCTGTCTCTGTTCGCTTTGGTATGTCATCTCCTGCCTGCTCTCAGCTCTCCAGCACCGACTTTCCCATCATTGCCGCCAATAGGCACACATTTCCCAAAGTGCCACGGTCTCTCTGAGGGCATTACTGATGTTGACATGGGCCATTTCTCCCCCAAACTGTCTCTGGAAAATCCACTGAAAGTGTGGTAGGCCTGATGAGTGCCTAGTGACCTTGAAAACATTTCTATGTCTTATCTATGAAACAGAGCATTCTGGGGCCTATCAGGAAGATAACAGGCTAGAACAAGGCCCCAGTGATCTTGCTTCTCACACACTCCTGGGTCTGTTTGAGGGAGGTAAAAATGTTTCCACTTCCTGGCTTAGAAAGTCCTTCTCCAAAGATAGCTCCCAAGGTGGCCCGGGGCCAATCAGCCTTTTCTCATTATTTAAGAAGGTCTTTGGACTTTGTATAGATACCAGCCTTCCACTTCCTTCTGAGAGCCCAAAGGCCTTTGATAGCAGCATGGGCAAGAACCAGTGAGAACCATAATCACTATTTTACCCCTTCCTGGAACATAAGTACATGAGGAAGGGGTCCAAGGGCAGGGACCATTTCTCATTTGGAGGGGGAGACGTAGGTGGTCTAACTCTTCTCTCTGCCATTCAAATGCTGTGAGAGGCACCCCGGCTTCTCCACAGAAAATCTTTGCATTGGGAATCCACTTAGTTCAACTCTGACCTTTCTTCAAGCAAATTGCTAGGCTTGAGATAAAAAGAAGCCAGGCCTGACACCCCCACAGCCGTCTTGGAACACCGTCAGGTAGATAACCAATGATGATGGAGATCACCAGCTGAAGTTTTCTCAAGGAAGGCACGTATGTGCTGGTAAACCCATGGCTTCTAGTCTGAGATGCAGATATTTTTAGGGATGAATCTGGGCCTTCCTTCTCTCCCTCCCTCTGATGCTAATGTGGCCATCTGCATCTCCCAGACAACCTTCAGCAGCACACGTTCACCGTCCTGAGAAGAGTGGGCTGGGGAAGAGATTATTATTAAATATAGCATCCTGAGCCGTGGCACAAGGAGCTTGAGCTTGTCTGTGTGCTAAGAGGGAGGCCGGGGCCTTGGAGACCTGGAACCCATTCCTGCACTCTGTGACACTCACAAGTGCCTTCCCTTCCCTGGGGCGCCAGCGCCATCGACGTCTTCTTCTTCTTCTTTTTAAATTTCTTTAATCTGTTAAGTGAGGGGTTTAGATGGTGTTTCCTCTATGGCCTGTTCTAACTTTGCATGATCTTCTCTTTGAAGAGCTTAGTTGTATAAACTCTCAGACACACAGTCCAGTGGGAGAAGCCATGGTTGCTGCTGTGTCCAGAAGTGGTGCTGTCATCTCATGTCCCCCATTTCTCTCTACTCTCCAGTGAGATGGCTGGGAAGCGTGGCTTGTGTGTGGAGGTGAGGGGCCCTGGCTCGAGAGGTCCCATCCATGCACTTAGCCCCAGGAGCTCCCAACTTGCCCTAAAAGCTCACCTAGTAAAGGTCTTTCTTACCTGAGCCCCTGAGTTAAAAAAGGCGGGGTGGGAAAAACAAAACCAAACAAAAAGTTTGGGTGGGGGAGAAGAGGCAAAGCTCCTAGGACGACATGGGTAGGTTTTACTTTTGGAGCTACTAGAACTTCTGTACTGAGCAGTGTTCTCCTTGCAAGACTTTGTCAGCCCAAAGTGTTCCTGAAGTAGTGTTAAATGTGTTTAACTTGGAGAACATTGTGCTAGAGATAAGGTGATGGGAATTATAAAAGATAAAAGTAATAAAGAATAGAGCTACCATAGCACCTTGTACTTCTGGTTATTTATCAGCTAGGTTGTAAGTTACATGAATGCAGGAATTATAGCAAGCTCACAGTAGCATTTGTGAATTGAATGAAGGACTCTCCAGCTCCATCCCCAACAGGGGTGTCTCAGACCCAGGCCAGAAGGGAGACGCCTTGTGTCCAGTGAGGCTTTGTGCTGGGGGGCAGAGGCAATGCTGTTTTCTGAAGCTCCTCTGTGTCTAGGGTTTCCTGTATCAGTCTGTAAATAAAGCAGGGCCATGCTGGTCTCACCTCCTATCCCTAGCAGTGCCCAGGCCTGAGCTCACCAGAATGTTTGGGCAGGTCAGGTTCCAGAGCAGTCCTTTAGAGATAGACATGGGCTGCCCAGTGCTCTTGAGCCCCGAGCAGGGCTGTAGCGGCCCCAGTGCATAGTGATAGGCATGCAGAGGCTGGGATCAGATAGCTTTAGGCTTAGATTCTGACCCTGTTACTTATTAACCATGTGATCTTGAAAAGTTACTTTCCCTTACTGAGTCTCAGTTTCCACATCTGTTAAAGGGAACGATAGCAAAGATGCAGACCTTACAGAGCCATCATCAGGACTGAGAAAATGTGCACAGAGACCAATACACTGGCATCGCAGGCAGCGTTCCGCCAGAGAGGAGAGCCGCCCCTCTGGGAGTCACTGCTGACTTCTACAAACTGAGCAGGGACAGCTTTTGCTGAAGTTCAACTACAGGAAGTTGATTGAACTCTGAAGATGCTCAGAGAGCTACCAGGTAAGACAATCCCTGGGAAACCCCAAAAGGCCTAGAGTGGGATCCCCTGGTAAGGAGCAGAGAGAACAAAATATTCCCAGGTTTGATGAGGGGCAACCTGTTCTGTTTGTACGTGCCTGGCCAGGGAACACAGGCTCTCTAGAGGGTGGCCTGGTGCTGTGGAAATTCCAGCAGCCTGGAGCCACAGCACACTTTTCTCACTGCCCATGCTTCCCTGTTCTCCTCTCCTGGGTCAGCTCAGTTCCCAGAGCGTTTATGGATGCCTGCATGGGGCCCAGCCGGTGACAGAGCCTGGGCCCTAGAGGTTGACTAAAACACGGCTCCTGCACATGGGATTCCTGTTCATGATCCCTGCTAAACCCGGGGCAGTTTGCACAAGCTGTTGGTAGGATTTACAGTGTACAGCCGCTTCGTACCCCTCACTAGGCCCCACACTGTTCACACTGTGTTTTCCGTGGACGGTGCTCTCTGCAGCTGAGAGGGTATGGGCAACCCAGGAGCGTGGGCAGAGCAGAGATTAAGGCGGCCATTTGACAGCCAAGAGAAGAGGGTGCTTAGGTGATGTGACTAAGGTCACACAGGTAGTCTGCACTACCGCCCCTTTTCCCACCAGCTGCATTCTAAGCAAGGCCAGTCCAGGTGAGGGGAAGAGCCTATCAGCTAACAGGGCGTTTGCTGAAGCCCCGGTGGTCAAGAGGCAAAGCAAGGACGGAGGTCCACAACCCTTACAGGAAGTGCCTTTCCCCTCCTTCACTCCCAAAAGGGGAAGCTGAGGCTTGCTTTCCAGCTGCGCAGGCCAAGGAGCATTTGGCCCAGCGCCTGCCTCTCCCCTGACACTAGGATACTAGCACCCAGGTTTTCCTCTAGCACCACCATTACGCCCCGCTGGTCTCAGACCTGTGCGGGTCTGAGTGGGAGGGCCCGGGGCTCCCTGCGCTCGGGGCAGGGCTACAGCCCACGTGCGCCCGCCGGCAGACGGGGTGACAGCTGGCCCCATGGGGGCGGAGCGGGCGTGGAGCGGGGGTGGGCTCCGCGCCGCACTGCCATTGGCCGCGGGCCTCGGGTCGGGGGCGGGCCGCGCCTGTCATTGGACGCGCTGCCGATGGGGGCGGCTCCCAGCGCAGGCAGCCGCGCGGCGCAGAACTGCAGGCGCTCGCCTGGCTAAGCCTGTGCGGGGCTGCCTTCCTAGCTCCCAGCTCCGCAGGCGGACTGCGCGTCCTGACCACCGCGTCCGCGGCCCGAGGCGAAGGCAGAAGCTAACCCGAGGCTCGGTGGCTGGCGCGGATCTCGGTAAGGTGGGTGGGGTGCGGGGCTCCAGGGAGGGAGGGGCGGGCGCGCGGAGACCGTGGCAGCGGAGCCTGGACTCTGTGCCCTGGCCGGCGCCGGGGAGAGTCAGGTGAGGCCGCAGCATCTCTGGCCTCAAACCCACCCCGCGGGGCGCCCGGCAAACAGGTGGCCCTGCCCGGGGGGAGACCGTGGCTGCCCAATAGGTCTCTGAATCGATTAGAACACAATAAAAGCCTCCCGAACTACCTCCTACTCCACCCCAACACACAAACCCTGCAATTCTAAGCCGAGAAAATCCCCAAACGTCAACACGGAGTGGGCGCCACGCGCCAGCAGGACTGCATGCCACCGGGGCCGACCATCCCCAAACTTTGCTTTCCCATAATTTGGGCTCCGCTCTATTCATGCTCTTCCTTGGCTCTTCAATGGGCGCTCCCCTACCCGCCCCGGTTTCCCTCCCTCCTTAACAACAGGAAGTTAAGTTGGGCCAAATGTCAGTGGCCTGGCCGCCTGTGGGCTGGGATTGGGACTAAGTCTGGGGCCGGGGCGTGGAGGTGGCCAGGGAACCGTGGCTCTGTCCTGTCTGTCGTGTACCCCCCAGCAGCCCAGGCGCACCCCAGGCCTGGGAGCACCCGGCCGGGAGGTCTTTGGCTCCCGCCTTGTCGTGGCTCGACTAACCCTGGGGAGAAGTGGGGTCTTGCCAGCTGTGTCTGCCACCGCTGACCTGGCTTCCAGACAGGAGCAAGTGGGGTTAACTTTATCCTGGGTCAGCCTCCACCTGGCAGAGCTGGGAATCATCATCGCCTTGCTGGATAGGGAAGAGGCGTGTTGAAACCAGAGTAAACGTGTGCCTCTTTCCACATTGTTAATTCTGTAACCTGGGTTCTTAAGGCCAAAAGAGCTTTTATTTGGAGGGCCATTGGGCCTTGTGGGACCTAGGGTGGCAGTGTGTGGACCCTCTTGCTGTCAGCCTCCCTTGCTCACTGTAGTCTTCTGTGGTTTCAGTGGGTGGGGGCGGGGGGGGGGTGAAGCCACTAACTGGCCTCCTTGTGGGCAGGTCCCTGGGAAAGACAGCCAGCAGCAGGTTGGCCCTCTGGTGTTTATGTGCCTGGGTGCCTGGCACCTGGACCAGTTCTGTTCTCGTGCTCTTCCCGGGGCCAACAAGTGGGCCTTAATTCTCCATGACAGCCCCAACGGATGTTCTGAAGACTCCTCGCAGTAAGAACTTGCCTGCGGGCAGAGGACGGATTTATTACGTGCCTGCGGACAGACGGACCCTGCCCTGTGGCTCTTTGGCAGCAGATTTCATGGTTACTCTCCAAAAACTCAGTTTTGCCCTCTTCATTTTAGACGTGGGGAAACAGACTCAGGTAGGGTAAGTTCCCAAGGTCACACAGAAAGGGTTGAGCCAGGATTCAGACCAGGCTTTGCCAGACTAAATTCAGTGTTCTTTCCTACTGCCCTGTGGCTGTGGAAGTGATGTCTGCAGGATCATGGCGCTACTGTACGCTGATATCAGAGAGCCTCCTGGCCTTTGAAAAGATTCTGTGTAAAGATTCGGAGGCCACTGCTTTGGCAAAGCACTTGAACTGACCCTGGTTGGTCCAGGTTGTTCAACCTGCAGACCACCTGCTCACTCTGTCCTCCAGTCAGGGACGAATGGCTGGTATTGGTCATGCTGTACTGGGGAGGGTTTGACCTGCTGGTGTTTGGGTACCATGGCGGGGGGCGGTGGGGAGGAAGCCTGCCTGTGCCATTGACTTGGTCTCACCTCTGAAAGTTGGCTTCTGGGATGGTCTAGGAAGACTTTTAGCTGAAACAACGTCTACCTTAGATCTGATTCTGGTTTTGTTTGTTTTGTTTTGGGGGGACAGTTGTTGAACTCTACTAATTATGGTTGTGAGGTGATTGAGATCCTCAGTTTGAGCGTACCCCTATAAAAAACGGCTTCACTCTTATCTGTACCTCCTTCCTTTTTCAGTCCTGGAGCTCTGGCTTTCTGCTCATCCCTCTCTTCTAAAAGAAAATCATGATTAGCCTAATACCAACCAATTGTACTTTAGTAAAAAGCATCTTAAGGACTAAGGCTGGTTTTAGGTGTGTTCATTGGAGGTCCATTCCCAGGAGCTGCAAGGAGCAGAGGAACAGCTGGGTAACCCCCCTCTGTCGATAACTGGGGCGTGTTTCTTCTCTCCGCCCACATCCATACCCTCATCTGGGTGTGCTGTCAACCATGGACCTGTCCCTTTCGCTCCCTGTTTCTGAAAGGTAGAGGTCCTGCCTTCTTGATAGAGAGCCTCTATTCTGGCGGGAGGGGTAGGGTATGGACGCAAGAAGATTTGGGCTGAACATTACTCATCTTAGAAGCCCTGCCAGGGCTACAAGTCTCTATTGTTTATGGAGCCAGGGAAGGGAATACTGTTTATCATGCTGGGACTTTTCATTGTTTATATCAGTAGGTCCCCACATTAGCCCTCCAAAGAAGTAGCTGGGGTTGTCCCCATTTTACAGATGAGAAGATTGAGACTAGGAAGGTTGAAACCACCCCTCTCCTTCACATGGCTTTTGAGTAACCAAGCTAGGATTCTGGTCTCAGTCTGTATGAATGAGATTGCGGTGCTGAGTTAAGGACCGAAGGAAGCAGGAAAGCCTGGTGCTGTGCTCTGCACTCTGGAGGGGTGGTGTGTGTGTCTCCCTCGCTGCACTCACTGTTCCCCAACTGCTGTTGTAATTCTTTGCGAACATGGCTTCCCACCCCGCTATGAAGTGGCTTTTAAAACCCTCGCAAAGCTTAACAGATTTCTTTCCTGGTTCTTACAAATCCTCCTTGCTCTTTGCTCCATACTCCCTTAGCTGTTTGTACCAGTCTTCATTAGGCTGTCCACCACAGTGTATGGCAGTCCTCTGTTCTACCATATCCACGAACATTTTCAAACACAAAACAGAGACAATAGTATAATGAGCCCCATATACTCATCTAGCTTCAACAGTCCTCAAGCTTACGCTGGACTGGCTTCATCTCTCTATTTTTCTTCCCTTCCGTCCTTTCTTCCTGAAGTATTTTAAAGCAAATCTCTGATACTAGTCATTTTGCTCCTGTCTAATCCATTATATATCTCTTTTTAAAAGAATGTTGTTGTTTTTTTCCTCATAACCACATTGTCATTATTGCATGTAGTAAAATGAACAGTGGTCCTTTGGTCTCATCTGTCTGTATTCAGAGTTCCCGGATTGTCTCAGAAAGGACCTTCGGAGTTGGTTTGTTCGAATCAGGATCCGGTCTGTGTGCTGCTCTTGGTTGCTGGTGCTTTTACGCCTGTTTGAATCTGGAGCAGCCTCCCCTCCACGGTTTAACCAGCCATAGCCCTCCCTTTCAAGTGCCCACCTTCCCCACTGGCCGGCAAACCCTTTGAGGCTGGAATCCACTTCTGTGCCCAGCTGGATCGCTGTGTGGCGTCTGGGATGGGGCGGAGGCTGCCTGAGCCTCTGTCCCGTGGCATCACAGCCACTGGATGCGTTTTGAGTGAATGAACCCTGTCCTGCACTTTGTGACTGCTTGTGACTGTGTTTAGATAAGAGGTTTAAAAAAAAGATGACTTGCTCGCGTGTGGAGGTTTCCTCAGCAAGCGTCAGTCTGTAAACATCGTGACATAATAGGAGAACTATTCCCTGGGCTCCCCACAGCACTCTGGTTCGTGCTGGGGAGCCCAGATGGCCGCCTCTATGCCCCGATCAGCAGCCGGTCTCCCCCGATCATCTGTGGGGCAGGCGGGGACTGAGGTCATTTCTGCCACGGCTTGGAATCCCTTCTTACTCAGCCTCAGGCACCACCACATTCTGACCCAGGCACTCGGCATCTGGGCTGCACGGAGAACTCTGCACACCTCTATCTGGGCGGCACGCCTTCCCTGTGCCTTCCCGAACCCCCTCTGACCTGCCCCACACCTGACCCGGTGTGGAGCCTTTCTCTACCCACAGCTGGGCTTTCAGTGTCTTGTCTGAATTTGTGGTGAAGAGATAGTGTTGCCTCTGGCAGCTTTGTGGGCATGGTAACGAAGGAGACCGGAGGCTCAGGAGGGAAGGAAGAGGTATGCTTCACTCCTGGAGTCCCTGTCAGACCTCTGTAAGATCTCACCCACCCGGGACGGGCCCTCTCTGCGAGCAGCACTCAGAATGAGGCGTTGTTTTTTCTTCTTCTTGTCCTTTGTTGTTGTTTATTTTGTCTTGGGTGGTGGTGTTGTGGTTTTTCACAGTCGTTTCCACCAGGCAAGTCCTTCTTTTCCCACGGCAGTGCCAGAGTTGATTCATTTTCCTTTATCTTTAGTCATCTTTTTTAGTATTTTCCCCAAATTTTTACAATAAAAACATTTTTCTAATGGAAAATCCAAACACTTGGGGTCCTTTTCCTCTTAAAAAAGAGAATTTTCTTCAATATGGATGGGTGGCCAAAATTATACATGCATGTTGTACAGTAGTGTATGTGGGTAAGGTCACAGAGCTGTTGGGGTTTTGATATTTGCTTCTTTTGTTTATTTGTTTTATGACATTATCTTAAAGAGCTTACCTGGGCTTCCTCAAATTAGGGAGTAAAGCTGGGGCTTAGGAGACAGGGAGCCGTGGAACCCATACAGCCTCACCCTCTCTCCCATTCTACCTCCTCCCTTTCCATCCTGAGAATTTCATTTTGGTTTCCCCAAAATGAAATCGTTCTAATGGTAGGCTCTTGATTTTGATTTTTTTTTTTTTTTTTAGTTCACGGAGGTTGAGCTCTCAGAGGAACACAGAATGACATGGTTGTTAAGGCCAGGTAGGCAGGGCAAAGCTTCCCCGTTGGGGAAGTGCCTGATAGCCAACACCCCACGGACCTCACTCTGGGGGGGCACTGACCGCTCCCTCCACCATTTCTGTTTCCTCCCTGCATCTTCTCCAGAGGTAGAAAACGTGGCTGGTCTGCACTGATAAGTCTCCTCCTTTCTAAAGCACTGATCATCTGCTCTCACAAACTCAGGGCTGGCAGGGATGATAGGGGACATGCGTCCTCTGGTCACAAACGAACTTTCACTGCAAGACCGGATCACCGTGCAGTCTGATTTTTGAGACCCTTCCCTTCTCTGTCCGCTGCTGAGGAAGTGTCCATCCCTGAAGAGCCTTTGGTGAAGGCCAGGTGTGATATCGTTTCTTAAATGTAATCGCTCGGTACCCTCCACACACCTAAATACTACTGTGGTCCATCCTAGGAGACTCTGGCCTGTCGCCGCGGTGGCCCGGGACTGGTGTGTGGACAGTGCTGGTGTTTTTAGGGTTGGGATTGTAGCGCATTCTTTGCACTAGTGTTTCTCTCCCCTGAGGGGCCGGGTAATTTCCGTGCCTGCATCCCACCCCGAATCCCCACCTCCCAGCCCGGATCCCTGGCTGCACTGGCATTCCTTCCAAGGCTGAGGCAGATTGCTCTTTGGGGAATGCACAGGTGTTGGCGGGTCTCCAAAGAGGGACTTCTTTCCTGCTGGTTTGGGGCTCAGGTGTTTCTCCTTCCCGGGTGTGAGGGATGTCCAGTGCAGATGTCCTTTCTGCAGGCAGCGAGAGGAGGGCTGGCGAGGAGCTGGACGGTGGCTTTTGATCTCTGAGCTGCCACAAGAGAAGGTTTACGGGACGTCTGCAGACTGGAGCTCCTGACACACCCAGTCCAGAAGCCCAGCCCTGCCAGAGGCGGGTGTGGGAGTTTAGGAACATCCCGTTCTGGCCTTGCCTCGGTAGTATCAGTGTGTTATAGCAGATGTGGAAACCATGGCTTTGCTCTTGTGACTCAGAATGGCTGGCCTTGGCTACATATCTTAGTACCGACTGTAACTGGCAAAGATTTGTAGGATCGCAGAGTTTAACTTGTTCCCCGGGGCCAGGAGACGAGGTGTAGGCGAGGATGAAGAAGTTCCAGAAAAAGCCACTTGGGCCCTTTGGTCCCTGGGAGAGCTGCTGCCTGGAGCAGAGGGGGCCCAGGGCCTGCTGGGAGCTTGGCAGAGCCACTGACCCCTCTGGCAGACAGCCATTCGTCCTGGAGGTGCAGAAGGGGTCAGTGAGTGTAGTGTGTGCCGTCCGTGGCTGCTGTGAGGTCAGAGTGCTGATGGCTCTGAGTATCAGGACACAGAGGCTTTTGCACAGCTTGATGCCAAGGGCAGGTGAGGAGACCCCTGCTTGAAGGAGGTAGGGGTCTGATGGCAGATGAAAGGGAAAACAGAAGAGAGGAATAGGTGGGGCCCTTGGGGAGGCCTCTTTCCAGAGTTCAGAGAGAGGACTGGGTCCATCTCTTTCCTCAGGGAATATCCTGTGGGGCTTGAGCAAGTGGTGGAGGCCAGGAGAGCTTCTGGGCTGTCTGCCTGGAGCTGTAGGACAGGACTGTTGGGAAGGAAGGAGGAGGCTCTGGATGAGGTCTCCGGCTTCTCCCGGGTCCCCGGTTTGTGGCAGCCAGGGGCCCAGCACGCCTGCCTGCTCCAGGTTTCCATCTCTAGCCTGGGTGTGTCTGTTATCTTGTACCTGACATCATGGACTCTCTTAAAAAATGACTCACTCACCCACACACAGACACACACAGATGCAGGGCACCCCCCCCCCTTCATGGATGAGGGTAACATACTCATTCACTCAGACCAAAGGTAATTCAATGAAAAGTCTTTCTCCTTCCCAACCTCCAGCCCTCCATTCTCTTCCTCAGTGGCATCTGCTCTTCCTAGTCTCCTGTGGATCCTGGCAGACAGAATCTAGGCATCGGTTTGTGCCTGTCTCCCCCTTTGCTCCTCTTTGGACCTGCTGGGAAGCACCCAGGTTGTGGAGTGGCAGGACCCACATGGCTGTTGACACTCGGTGGTTCTTTCAGTTGGCCAGAGCTTAACTATTTATTGCCCTTCCCCCTTACTTTGCCGCTTCTCCCCATGCGGAATCTCCTGGTGTTAGATTTGTGGGTGTGGAGAGCCTGGACATTAAGAATAAACCTCACGGGCCTGTTCTGTGATAATAGGCAGAAACAAACAATCCCACTAAGACCTGGGTTCGAATCCTACCATGTGGCCTTGGGCAAGTCTGTGAACACTAGTATTTTAGTCTATATAAAGGAAGTCATTACACCTACATCAAGGGGTTGATGTAGAGATGAAATTAAAATATTTGTCTGCTAAGCACCCTGCAGAGGTGGGCACTCAGAAATGTCTTTACTTCCACTTTTAAGGAGTGAGCCATTTTCAGAACAAGTGACACGGGCCTAGAATCCTCTGGATGGCTTCCTGGAAATCCTCTTGGTGGGTTCCTGAGCTCTTACATCCCTGCAGCAGGTAGCCGGTTCTCCATTTTCTGTCCAGTGCAGCCCCTCCCACCACCTCCTCCTGCCCTGGGGAGCCCAGAGTCTCCGCACCACCTCCTTCTGTGTCCCTCCCCACCCCCACTGGTGAGCAGAACACTGCTGGCCGCCTGGAGAGGGCTCTGGGCTGTTTATGGCTGCTCTCCGGGGTGTTTATGTTGTGATCTCTTCAGAAGCTCCTAGCAGATGTCTGGTTATTGCTGAAACTTCATCTTTATCTTCAGCATGAGAGAAGAGAGAGGCTATTTTTAAAGATGTTTAATTGGCATGGCTGCACAAAGCGGCATAGATTGCCTCCAAGCTTTGTTCTGCGTTGTTCCTGCTCTTTACCCACTCTGAAACCTTCCGATCCAGGCTGAGAGACCTTATATGTCCTGATTTTGGAGCAGCACTTAAATTTGGCAAGCAGTTGTAATCTCTTAAAAAGGTAGGTCAGGGAAGCAAAGGCGACCAGCTGCCTTTTTCCAGGCTGGGACAGATGGCAGCGTGAATGAGGAGCATTTCTGTGTCCATAGAAACCAACACCTGTCCCCAGTTCTGACCCTTCTTTTCACCTTTGGTGTCACCCCCCCCCCCCAAGCTGCCTGCTGATTGTCTCGGAGATCTTTAGCATTGCCTTTCCCTTTGGACTCAGGTAGGGCTCAAGGTGAGCAGGGAGTGGAATGAGGGTAGTTTCAAATGATACTGACCTCCTAGGAGGGAGGGGGAGAGAGAGATGGAGGCCATGACTCATAGGACCTTGGGAAGGGCCCTCTGTGATCATCCAGCTCTCACTCCAGCTGCCATGGTTTTTACTTATGGGGAAACTGAGGCTCAGAGGTCTGTTGGTACTGAGCAGAGGCCAAGGAGGTACGGTTCCTTGCTCAAGATCACCCAGCCAGGTGGGAGTCAAGTGTGTTGTCCCTCCACCATTTCTGCCAAGCCATAACCCTGTGGTTTGTCTTGGGCAGCTTTAACTGCAGTTGGCCTTCCCTTTTGGGGACAGAGCCCCGCCCCCTTTCTCACAGCTCTGGCATTCTTCGAATTTAGGATGTATATACTTGGAGCACTGGCTTGCTCAGTTGCTTGGTGCAAGGTCTTTCGTTATCAAAAATACCTCCCCCAGAGACTTGGGGCCTAAAATTCCTGCCTTTGTTTTCAGTCCTTGTCTTCAGAGGGCCTTTATAAAAAATATAGGATTGAACTGGGAAGGATATGTTGACAGGTTAGTTTATCTCTGATTAGCTGTCAGCTGAGGACTGAACCAAAGGGGATGAGTCAGCTGGGAAGAGGTGGAGGAGGGAATCAGGACTGTAAATAGGGTGCTGTCAGGGAGGGCATGGAGCTCCATGGCCAGGGCTCTTGAGCTCAGTGTGCAGCTGCTGTGCTGGGGTTGCTGTGATGAGTGACAGGAGCAGAGCCCTCACCTGATGCACGGAGGGGCATTAGACAAGCTATACCGATGCCCACATATTAAGGTAGAGTGTGGAATGTGCTTTGGAGAGCCTCACAGTGGAACCAGGGGAGACTTCCTGTAGGAGGTGGCACTTGGTGGTTGAGATGGGCCTTGGAAAATAGGATTCCCATAGGCAGAGATAGCCAGGGGTTTGGCACAAAGAAATGTGGAAAAGTGTGGGCACATTCAGGGAGCCACATGGTAGAAACATGGGAGCTTCCTGGGGGAGCTGTGGAAGTGTGGAAGGCCGGAATTGGGCCAGCCCTGAGAGCTGGGGGTGAGGGTGGGGAAGGGGGGTGGTTTCTGCAGGTGTCAGATGCTCCTGGAGCATTGTGGGCCAGCCTCTGAAGTGACTGATCCTCCCTCGCTTGTGGTCTCACAAGCACCTGAATATCCCCTTCAGGTAGGTGCTGCCCCAGGCTTCTGGTGCACACTTTGGGTTTACTTCCCCAGTGCAGGGAGATGCTTGGGAATGCAGGTGGGGCAGGACTGGATGTTTGCAGGCAGCTGGAACATGTAGTGGCTTGGCTGACTCCCCAGCCTTTTCCCTGGCCGTCTGGACACCTGGCCATGGGGAGGGGACAGAAGCTAAGCTCAGCTTCCGCAGTTCCAGTGTTAACCTGGCAGGTGGGAGGCATGGCAACCCGGTGTGCTTAAGGCTCTGACATTTGAGCAGGGTTGCCAGCACCTGTTCTCTGCCACAGAGGTCTCAAAAACACCCTTGCTGTGTGTCATGAAATCAGTTGCTCCTGCAAGCAGCAAACGGCATGAGTTCAGTGCCTGTGGGAGCTTTGACAGGGGGGAGGTTGGGGGGATGGGAGGTGGGGGGGTAGGGCACTGAACCAGCTTTCATCTTTCTTTTTTCTAGTATTAGTGCTACGAATCTGAGACCACATTGGTTCATTGATCAATTAATTGCTCATTTATTCATTCTACAACTAAGACTCCTGCAGTTTCCTTTATCTCAAGCATGTTGTCCCATTGACCGTGGTTTTCAGAGTGGTAAAACCTTTGGCAAGCCGCTTACTTTTTCTGAGCCTCAAGTGTCTCTTCTGTAAGATGGGTGTGATAATACTCACCTCCCAGGGTGGCTGTGAGAATTAAATGGGGCAGTGTGCACAGCACACTTGTCATGGTGCCTGGCCCCTAGGGAGCACAGAGGCCCTTCCTCCTCGAGTCTATTCCCCAGTTGGCCCACAGGAGTCAGAGAGCATAGATGTGGAGGGCTCCTCTTTGCTTCTGGACTCCCATTAGAGTACTGTTCTCTAAGTGACTTCTACCTTTAAGTAGTGACTTGTTAAGAGAATGGCTCAGTCGAAGCACCTACGTGTGCAATGAAGAGAGATGAGGCGCCTTTCCCTTTGTGGTGAGATCCTCACCATCAGACCTTGGTACCACAGGGCTGTTCCGTTGATGCGTGATTTCTCCACTGTGGTGGTCCAGCCTGGGCTTGGACATCAGAGCTGACCTGTGGCATCTGTGGACTCCTCCAGTCACCTCCCTAATGGCTCCCGATAGCTTCTGGCATCTGAACGAGTCTTTTCTTTCCCTCCACATGTCAGCTCCTCGGACATGAGGAGTTTTAAAGATTTTTTTTTTAATTAATTTATTTGACAGAGAGAGAGACAGCCAGCAAGAGAGGGAACACAGCAAGGGGGAGTGGGAGAGGAAGAAGCAGGCTCCTAGCGGAGAAGCCTGATGTGGGGCTCGATCCCAGAACGCTGGGATCATGCCCTGAGCCGAAGGCAGACGTTTAACGACTGAGCCACCCAGGCGCCCCCGACATGAGGAGTTTTTAATTCCAGTCTGTGATACCACCAATTGGAAGAAGTACCACTATTTCCTGTACCTTCAAGAAAGAAAAAGTGCTTCCAATTAAATTGTGGAATGATGCTCTGTTATCCCTGAAAAGTTTTATATTTACTGAAAGAAGAATCCTTTTAGACTTCAGACGTAAGTTTATATCCCATAACACTTGTATGTACAAAAAAAGGAAAGCAAATTGGTTGGGCGTTTCTAAAACATCTCCAGTTTCAGAATCTGACTCTTCCAATTCACTTTTTGACTCTGCCATCTTTGTGGCTCCTTTGACACATTATTATATTTTAGTAAAGTGATGATGCATTTCTCAGTCTTACTTAGATGTTAAGGGGCTAGAAGATACATTCTGCTTTCAGACGTTTTATAATTGAAAAATGCACATCTTCTAATTAGTAAAACAAGGTATTTAAAGACAGCCCCCTTGTTCTCTCTTGAGTCTTCTTCGAGATTAACAATCTGTGATGTGGGTTCAGTTCTTTTTACCTTCCCGGTGGTTCTCCTCTGAGCAAACTCCCATTTGTTAAGATTCTCATACACTGAGGGCAGTGCTCAGACCACATATGGTATTTGTGGTGTGGTATGACCACAGCAGAGGAAGGGAGCTATCACCTCCCTGGGTTAGGCCATTCTACTCCTCATAATGCAGCCCAAGATTGCGTCAGCTTTTCTGACAGGTACATCACACCATTGACTCACTGACATTACTGCTGACCAGATCTTTTTAACATGTGCTGCATTTCCTCTGTCCTAAACGTGTGTGGCTTTAGAACTTAAACGCAGAGCTTCCTCTTTTGTTCCCATCTGATTCAGAACAACCATTTTTGTTAAATTTCAACTTTGTTAAATTCGGTGCAACCATGTTCCATTGAGCTCTTTCAGGATTGTATTAAGTATGCCTTCCATATCCTTGCTGGAGGGGAGGTGGGTGGGGGGATGGGGTAAGTGGGTGATGGACATTAAGGAGGGCACATGATGTAATGAGCACTGGGTGTTATATACAGATGAATCACTGACCTCTACCTCTGCAACTAATAATACACTATATGTTAAGTAACTGAATGTAAATAAAATTAAATTTTAAAAAAGTATGCTTTCCATAGCATCACCTGAGTTGCTGATAAAATGCTTATCAGGAGAGAGCCCTCCGGCTTGCTACTAGAGCCCTCCCCTCAGGCACCATTAAATCTTTCATCAGCTTGCTTTGGGAATGGCCGCCTAGGCTGTCCCTTTCCTGAATCACCACCCGTTTGCTTTCCTGACTTCTGGCCAGACGTCTTGAATCTGGATATGCCACGGCTGTTGTAGTTTTCCATCTCCCACCAAGTATCCCGTCACAGGAGGAAGCGAACTCTCGTTGACAGCACATGTCAGTTCCCAGAGGGCCCTCAGACTGCTTGCGGGTGTCCCCGGGCTGCCCCGCAGAGATACAGCAGGAGGTTCAGCGGTCTCATCTGCAAGAGTTTCCAGTGCTCTGGGCCAGGGGACTTTCAGTCACTGAAAACATCTAAATGGACCAAGCTTCTCCCCCATCCCAGCGCCCATTCTCATCTCAGTGTCGGATCCTTGTCAGTCTAAAATGGCTCTTACAGAGGGGCCCCTGTGCACCCGGAGTGGGGGCCGAGGTCTGACTTCCCAGGGCCCCTTTCTGCCCCTGGACTTATTGACTCCAGATGCCCCCGCAGACCTTCCTGCCCTCTGCCCTCTGCTGTGCAGCCTGAGTGCATCCCAGGCTTGCCTCCTCCGCGTGGCGTGGGGACAGGCCTTGCACCACTGTCTTAGGGTTCTCCTGGTTATGCACTCTCCTTCCAGTGAGGGGATGTGGGCTTTCTTACAGCTGGCCTTGTCAGGGGCCCCTGTTCTGCAACATGTACTGTAGTCGTCTGCGTGCCAAGCGCTGGGATCAGGGCTCTGTAAACATAAACTCATTTAGTGCTTGTGCCAACCCCATGAGGGAGATCTTGTCATTTGCCCCACTTACCACTCAGGAAATTAAGGCACAGAGGGGTTAACTGATTTGCTCAAGGTTTCACAGTTAGGGCAAGAGGGGGAGTTGGAGTCTAGCCAGTTTGCCCCCAGAGTCCAGGTCTTTACCTCTATGGTGAGCTGCTTTAAAAGGCCCCTCCCCTTCCCTCCTCCTCACTGCCCCTCCCCCCTCACTCCTTTGCACAACTGGAACTGCTTTGGAGTCTGAATCATTGACTTCCTCAATTTCAGGTCCGAGAGCCCTTCCGTGCTCCCAGCCATTTGAAGTCTGTGAGAGTCTTCGGCACCAACTTCCCCTTCTTGGTCTCATAAATTTCAGAGGAAATGATTGCTTTTCCTTCATAGTTCCTGTATCCTCCTGGTCATTAACCCATTTTGCCATTGTTGTGGGAATCAGGTTGGTCCTGTTTCTATGGATACTTCCTCCCTCTTCCTCAAGGTGAGGCCAGCCAGGGATTTCAGCCAGTGGGGTTTCAGCACTTCCCTGTGGTGGTTCCCCTCCCCCCCACTCACCGCCACCCAACACCCGAGCTCTTCTCTGGCTGGCCTGAGATCCTATCAGCAGCTGACCCCACGGTGCCCACGGGGACCTTCCCTTTATGGTTCACGTCTTTTCTGAGCACACCTGTGTTCTCCAGAATATTTTCCTCTTTGTTTCATGCTTTTTTGTTACATAGAGATCTCGTCTTGGGGGCCCCACCCAAGTCCATCCCTTTAAGAGATAAAAGCTGGACATTGAGAAGTGTGTGTCAGTTACATAAAGAAAGAATAAATATTTATGTTTGTGGGTATATACATAAACATTGTCAGGGGTAGGCGCAAGCCATGAGAGCAGTTTCCTGGTTCCGAGTGGGGGCAGACCGGGTAGATGCGGTCTGTATACTTTTGTGAGTTTTGATTTTTGAATGTATTTCCGACTCAAAATTTAAAACAACAGAACAAAAAACCCCAACCACAGACAACCTGGTTGAGTCAGTGCAGTGCCTCCTCGTACCGCATGGGCCTCTGCTCCTCAGGTGCGCACGGGGCTAGTGACAGCCCACCTACCTGGTAGCGGGACGCAAGGGGACCCTGTCCTACAGCCTGGCACTTGGGGGGTCTGAGTAAACCGCCTCCTCCCTGACTCTCTTCTTTGAAGCTCCGAGGGAACTTGAGACTTTGCTGCCTCTTGTAATCGCAGTTTACTAAGAGCTGGTGCTCCACACGGGCACCTGGGCCTCAAGTGTTGGTTTTCCGCTGTGACTCACCAACAGCTCACACTGCGGTCTTTCCCCCCTGTTGAATTCCGGGATTTGAGGTAGCTGGAATGCTCCGAGGGCCTGGGTTTGCCTCCAAGAACGATGTCCTTTCCTTTTCCAGACCTGCAGGATTTTACAGATCATCTCTTTTCCCACCATACTCATCTGCCCAGCTCAGGGGCGTATGATTAGAATGGGTCTAACACCCTTTGAAAACAGAAGCCCATAACTGGGCTTGCAGATAACCAAGGTCAGAGCAGACCCTGAAGAAAAAAATGCAGGGCGTTGGGAGAAGCCAGTGCAGGCACCTGTAATTGAGGAAATGACCTGGTTAGGAAAGTGACTTGTTTACCTTGGGCAGGTAATTGGGAAGCAGACTTTGAGCACCTACTGTGTGGCCTGGGCCCTGTGCTATGGGGAGGGCAGTGTGAGTAGTGTCCAGCCTCACCTCTCAAAGCGTTCACTACATACTCGAGAAAACAAGACATACAGCTTTAAAAAAATTAAGTAGGAGATTGTGGTAACGGTTCAGATCATAGAAGGCAAATCACAGGGTAGTTCATGACTAATTCCATAAGATGGTGGAAATAGCAGTGGGTAGTTTTCTGGGGGCTGGAGAGGGCCTGGAAAGCTTGGAAGAGAAAGAAGGAGGAGGAGGAGAGGAGGAGGCTGCATTTGATCTGGATCTAGAAGGGTCCATGAAGTGCAAATGGGTACGTGGGAGGAAGAGGAGAGCATTTCTAGTGGGTGTAGAGGCCTGGGGAGATGGGAAATGGCTTGGTTTGAAGGTGGGCAGAAGGAGAGGAAGCTGGACATGTGAATTTAGGA
This sequence comes from Ursus maritimus, assembly GCF_017311325.1. Taxonomy (NCBI): domain Eukaryota; kingdom Metazoa; phylum Chordata; class Mammalia; order Carnivora; family Ursidae; genus Ursus; species Ursus maritimus. Next base: position 1,472,697 of record NW_024424786.1, read on the forward strand.
CAGAGGCAGGCAGCCTTCAAAATGACAGGGAGATGGAGAGAGTGTGTGTGCATGCACACGCCTGAGTTCAGAACAGGGATGGGAGGCTGTGGGCCCAGGGTCTCGTAGGGCACTCTTGTAAACCCTAGGGAGAATGAACAAGAAAGGGTCTGGCTGCCAGGCACCTTAATCTAGACATCTACAGCGCCTACTCCAGAAACGTCTTCCGGAGCAGAGGAGGAGGCCAGAGGCATGCTAGCCATTCCCCACCATTGTTCTGTTTGCACATTTTCTTCTTAGGCATGTCAAATGTCGATTCACTCGGCAGATATTTATGAGTTCTTATTCTGTGCCGGAAGCTGTTCTAGGTGTGATGGTTACAGAAGGGGAAAAAAAAGGTAAAGTTCCTTGCCACATAGACCTTATGTTCCAGGAGGGGGAGAGAGACCATTAACAATGAGGTTAAATGTATGAGGCCAGGCAATGAGGTGGACAAAGAGTGCTAAGTGGAGAAAAAGATAGGATGTTCTGGGTGCAGGCGGAGGGAAACAGTTGAGGAGAAGGCTGGAATTTTAGTTGGGGTGGTCAGGGAAGACCTTACTTGCCCTGCCCCTGAGACTTAGAAGCTGGCAAAAGAGAGGTCTGGGGCCAAAAGGAAGGAGGCCAGGCCAGATCCTGCAGGATCTCGAATCCCCAGTTGAACCTCTTCCCACCCACTGGGGGCTTCGGCTTTAGGCAGCAGGGAGCCTTTGAGCGTGCTTGAGCGGAAGAGTGCCACGTGTGGTGAGATGTCCCTGGTGACTTTGTAGAGGATGGGATCTAGGGGGCTGAGGTTCCAGATGACCAGGACCCACAAAAGTCCACTAGTTTGACACCTCTGAGTTAGGTACAGTGGGGTGGAGCTGGGAAGCAAGAGCAGTGGGGCAGGGGAGGGGGAGAGCAGGTGCTGGCAGAAGGGGACTGATGGCAGAGCTTAGATTGGAGGGGGAATGACGACCAACGCACTAAAGTTCTTAGAATTTAGGGCTTGGCGTCAGTTCAACATTCTTGCTGTAACTTTATTTTAGAATAGTGTAGTGCTTAAGAATGTGAGCTCTGGGTTTGAATCCTGCCAAAGTGGCCTTGGGAAAGTTACTTATCTGCTCTGCGCTTCAAGCGCCAGCCCCGTCAAATGGGGGTGAAGTAGTACTTATCTTACAGGTACAAGAATGCTTAGCACAGTCCCTGGTATATGGGAAGTACCCAGGAAGTATTCGCCGCTCTGACCCTCCTGCTTCTCTCTCCGTATTTAGGTGTGTGTCAGTAAAATTAGTGTGTTGGGCATATCTTTCCTGTGGTCCTAAAGCTAAGTCAAATGAAGAAAAGTATGCTCTTAAGGACTAAATGAGGTAATGCATGTGATGGGTTTAACTTAGCGGCAGATGAATACTAGTTCAAAGTACTATTATCACCGCATATCATCATGCAGAAAGTGATTTTCCAGTGGAAGTCCTTTGTAAGGTCATTTATTTAACCATCGCTTATCGTGCCTGTGCTGTGCACTAGACACACGAGGTCATTTCATCTTTGCAACACCAGCCGGAATCAGCCTTGTTAACCACATCTTACAGATGGGGAAACTGAGGCTCAGAGACATGAAGATTTGCCCAAGGTCGCACAGCCAATAAGTGGCAGAGCCAGGATTTGAGAGGTTTTTTTTCCCTCTGACATTGAACTACCTTTTATACTAAGAACAATTATTCCAGGAGTGATCTGTTATGTAAATGTACGTTGACAATTAGGCTACGTCAGTCTCCCTTGGTGCTGGTGGTGACCTGGAGCCTTGGGGAATACAGAGCCATGGCCAACTTCGCAGATAGACCAGGGGCAGTGTCAGAGGTAGGACCCTGGACCTGGAGTCAGAGTTGCACGTGGGTGGGAGATACTGTGGGTCAGTCAGCACCTTCCCTCAGTGACTCATCCCCTCACAGCCCTTATCAGAGCCTTTCAGCCACAGAGAGAGTCGGCCTGAGACCTGCGTTGCTTGACTCAGCCCCTGGTATGCTGGAGGAGGAGCAGCGTCTGACGGGAGCAAATCCCAGCTCTACCACCTACTAGCTATGTAAGGCCAGGATAGGAGTGAATTTCTTTGTGCCTCAATTTTGTTATCTGCAAGCCCACTCATAGTAATTTTATGACAATTAAATGCGGTAAGCCATGCAAATACCCAGAATTCCCTGGCCCCAGCAAGCCCTGAGAGTTAATATTATGCTAGTAACTATTGTATTATAATGTTATAAAAGCCTCCTTTGACCTCTGAGGCCAGAATAAAGTGTCCCACCCTCTCTGCATGGGCCCTCCATGTGTGTGTAGCTCTTCACAGGACTGTGAGCGCTCCAGACCAGGAATAGGTCTTAGTGTGTGTGTGTGTGTTTGTTTGTTTGTTTGTTTTGAAACCCCTGGAGACAAGTGCCTTGTCCTAGAAGATGTGGAAAGAAGTTTGCCAAATGGAACGGGTTCCTAGTTTTCCACTTCGCCAGCAGCCGCATATTCTGACGGGCACACCCACCTCCCAGGATTATGGAAAGCGTCTGCTATTTCTCGGGCTGCTTCACAGTTAGCCAAGCACACTCACATGCAGGTTTTACTCGGTCTTCACCGTTGTCCCCTGTGGTCATCGGTTATTATCCCCATTTACTAGGTATGGAGACGGAGCCTCCGCAGGGTTCAGTAATCTGTCCTCAGACTTGCAGGCAGAAGGTAGTGAAGTGGGTGGTCCCCTGCCCATCCGAGGAAGCCTGGATCTGGAGGCTCAGATCCACAGAGCCTCTCCATCCATTCCCCTGTGCCCTTCTCCTGAGGAGGGCTGGGAGGAGACCATGGGACCAACAGACCTTTCTACACCTCTGCCTTCTTCCCCCCACCTCCTTCAGGACCTGTTAGTTCCAGAAAAGCACAGGACAGTGGGCTTGACCCAGGCCAGGGATGGGACTTGCTTAAAGCACCTCCACTCTAATTTCCCTTCTCTGTGGGTCTGAGGCCTGGGCTGGGGCTCTGGGCTCGTGGGGAGTGGAGACATGGGGAGGGTACTGTAGCTTTAAGCCTTTGGAGGCTGGGGGATGGGGGGATGGGGGGCTGGGGTCTGAGCATAGACACTCCTTAGGGGTACCTGGCGCTGGAGGCAGAGGAGGCGGCTGACACCCATGCTTCTCCCAGGAGGAGGAACAGGCGCTAGTTGCAGGGCCCAGAACCATATCCAGGGTGCAGGGGAGCTCCTGGGGGTGCCGAAGTAGCAACTGCTAGGCGCGGGAGGCACTTCCTTTCTAGGGGGAAAAGAGGTTCCAGCAAAGGTGGTACTCAGCCCAGGGCTCTAGGACAGACCTGAATCCAGACTTCTCAAACTCCAGAGCTGTTGCTTAAGCGGAAGAATCTTCTGTTTAGTTCAGCTTAGCGGGCTGTTTTTGAGGAAATACCTATCATGTCCCAGCAGGGGTGGGGAATAGAAGTCCAGTGAGATAGGGAGCCAGCCGTAAAGAGCTCATGTCCTGCAACTCCCTTTTTGCCTCTTCTCCCTCTGGGGAGCCTTGAATTCTGGGTTGCAGTGGTGACACTTCCGCACACGTGGCAGCGTTCAGATTCCTGGTGTCCCAGCGCGTGGGCTGGAGTTTGGGCCTGGCCGGTGACACGGCAGCGCGGGCAGGGAGCTTGCAGATCACATGCTCATTGCGTTGGGTGCTGGGCCTGCTGTGTGGACAGGGGTTATTGGGCCTTTCAGGTTGTGATTCTTGGTTCCCTCCAGGATTGTCATATGACCAAGGGAGCAGACACAAGAGTGTCTCTGGGGTGTGGGTGAGAAAGATCCTAGGTGGAATGGCCCCCAAGATGACGGCTCGGGCGGCCCCTCCCTCCCTCAGGCCAGCCCTGCTTCTTGTCCTCTGCTGAGCTCTGCCTGCCTGCCTGGCCATCTCTGCCTCCAGCTCCTTGCTTTCCTGTTTCTGGTCTGCAGTGCTTTTCTTCATCCTCTTTGCCTCTCTCCATCTCCAGGGCCTGGATTTAGCCCTGCCTACTCCAAAAAGTCTTCCTAAACTCTCTCAGCCCAAGCTGCCCCTCCTTTCTCCCCGCACCTCCTGGGCGGAGAGGGCAGCCCCGAGCTCAGCGGTTACGTGTTATGTAACGTGTTTTGAGCACCTACCCCAGGGCAGGCAGCAGACAGAGGCGAGGACTTTGGAGTCTGGCTGGCCTGGGCGTGTGTTCTAGCTCTGATTCCTGTGAGCTGAGTGACTTTGGGTAGGTGTTTTCATTTCTGAGTCTCCCTTTCCTCTTCAGAACTTGAGAATGTGGTACCCACCTCACAGGGAAGTTGTAAACTTCTGCTGAAGTAATCCCTGCAAGGCACTTAGCCCGCCTGCTGTTCCTGGCTATTGTCAGTGGCTCTCCTGTGGCAGCGGTTACTAGCCTTTGACAGGCACTGCTGTATTTAATCCACACCCTAGCTTTAAAAGGTAGACCTCATCCCCCGGAGAGGAGCACAGGAGCGTCAGTGTGAAAATGACGTGCCTGATGTCTCAGGACATGGAGGCAGTGAGGCTGGCCTTGAGGCCGGGTGCCCGCTGGCTGGCTTGGCCACAGCATTCTTCCATCTACTGCCTCGGCTTCTCATTCCCCTGCTTCCCTTGCTGTTGGGAGCTCTTCTCATTCTTTGCCAGGACACTCAGCAAATGCTCATTGAATGATTTTTCCTAGCTGGTTTAAAGGAAACCAGGTGGGGTCAGGGCAGGGGCAGGAAATGGGACCCCTTGAGAGCATTCCAACCCCTTTCAGATCCCAGCTGATCCAGCTTGGCCACGGAGCCCTGGGGGTGGGGGTGGGGGTGGGGAATTGCGTGCCACCCTAGCACCAGGCAGTGCTGGGTCCTGTGGCCATCACACCCAGCCCAGGCAGTGCGACCAAATCATGCCCTGAGGGAAAGTCAGCCTGTTCCTTTTGATTTATTTATTTTTAAATCGCAGAGCTATTTAAATAGCAATGCTATGAAAAGAAAAAGAAAAGTAAGGGAAATACCTGTCTGGGTAGTCCCCTGTGACTGGGGCAGCCACTTCCTGAACCTGTCTGCTCGAAAACAAAGAAGAAGAAAGCCACCAGCTGGCAGGGGGCTCGGGCGCTGTGTGGCACTGTGACATGGGTGTCTGCAAGGGTCCGTGGGGGAGGCCTCTTACTGAAAGGCTCAGCGAACCTCCCGCACACCCACAGGGACAGCCCGTGCCCTGCCAAGGCTGCTCTGAGTGATGGAGCGTTGTCCCCGGGGAGGTTGGAAGCGACCACTTTTGCTCCAGCCAATCCCGTCTGTCCCAGCTGATGTCGGCATCTGCATAGGCCTCACTCAGCTGGTTGATTGGCGTGTGCCTGCACAGACTCTGGTGTCGGGGACTCGGTGTGCAGAGGTGTGTGTCCACCCCCAGCTAATGCTGCCGGAGATGGGGAGGCAATCGGTGTGATTTTGCTCCCAGGCTGGGGTTTTGGTGTTTTGTTGTTTCTGTTTCTCTGAAACTCTTTAAAACACACCTGAAGATGGAGCTGCTTTTCCTGGAGGGAACTGAGAGGACGCTGTGGGAAGGCCCCAGGGGGACAGGAGTGGACTCTCTTTGCTGGCGGGAAGAGGAGACACTGTTGAGCATGGTAACTTCACCTGTCAAGTCAGAAGCTCTTGGGAAAGGTGACTGCGAGTCAAAAAACAAAAAACCAAATCCTGGGAAACTCTGCATGGGCTCTGACTGGCATATCCTGCTTAAAACCCACGGATACGTGCCGTGTCCATAGCGTCACAGTGTGGTTCTTGGGGATTAAAGTAACTGATGAAGGGAACGTGCCCAGGGACTCCCTCCAGATACCATAATGCTCCCTGTCCTGTCAGCGCCTGAAGGCAGCCCCTTCCTCTGGGAAGCTGTCTCTGGGTGGGGCTCGAGGGCGGCTTGTAAATGAGGGGCAGCAGCCCATGAGCATCTCCCCTGGGTATTGGAGTACAGGCCTGAGTGGCAGCAGAGGGGCTTGCGTGAGGAGGAGGCCTCAGGCTCGGGTCCAGAGTATGCTGGCATCCATGGCAGTGTCCCTGGCAGGTGGACTGGGCATCGGGCACCAGAAGCGTGACCTCGATGAGTTAGGCATTGAGCTCTCTGAGCCTCAGTTTCCTCCACTGGAAAATGGGTTGGATAAGCATCCAGCTCCTAGGGCTGACCTGCAAGTTGAAGGCGATTGCCCCAGGGAAAGAGTCACTCATTTAAGGGCTCAGACAAGGTGGTTTCCCTTCTCTTCCACACCTTCGTTCCTCCTCTAACAAGAGTTCTCTCAAACAACTGCCTGGAGTTTTTTGCCACACCGCTGTGAAGTCCATGAAAATCCTCTCCCCTTTCTCTTCTTCCTCTTTCCGACCGCTCATTGTGAGGAGGACCTATGTCTGAGGCTGGGTTCCCAGCCAGGGTCCGCAGGACGGCACTGTTCGCCTCTTTGGTTCCAGCATCTTTCTCTCCCAGGAAGGGCATGGGTTTGCAGAGACACCTTGCTGCATGTCTGCTCTTCCCTGGCTGTCTGGGCCTCACGGACAGTTCACGGCCGTCTTTTCTCCCCGGGTGGGAATTAGTGACGAGGACGCAGCCAGTTGCCGAGTGCTGTAGTTAGTTGAGACTCTTGGTTTCACGTGACAGGAATTCAACTTGAATGAGCTTCAGCAACAATGGGATACTTGGAAGCTTCTAGGGGAGACTCAGACTCAAAGGAAATGCTGCAGAAACAGGTGACCTTCCCCTGCTCAGTGGCCCATGGCTGCAGGCAGCTCCCAGCTGACCCCACATAGCCCTCTACTCATTCCAAGAGGACCAGGGCTTCCCCAGGTTTTCAGATTAGAACCTGGCCCGACTGGGAGCAGGTGCATGCCTTGTGTACTCGAGATCGTGGCCAAGGAGGAAAGATACCGGATGCACCCATCTTGAGTCCCATACCTACCTTTTTGGCTGAGGAGTGGGCGATGGGGTGGAATCTGTATTGGAACAAAGGGAGAAGGATGCTTGTAATATTAATAATTAAGAACGATACTAACTCACTTGTATGGAGTGCTTGCTTTGTGCCAGACATTATTCTAAGATCTTTACCTGCATCACTCATTTAATCTTCGCAGTCAATTCCATGTTCTCTACTGGGGAGCTGAGGCACGAAGAGGTGAAGCAACCTGCCCAAGGTCACACAACGGGCTAGTAGGAGAGCTGGGGTTGCAGCCAAGCAGGGGAGTCTGCATGCGCTCTTCACCGTCCGCTCTAGCACAGACAGTCACACCCTGTGTCCTCTCGGTCTCCATGAGCTATGCGCACGGGTTCATCCTGACCCACGTTATCTCACTTCATCTTCAGAACAAGCCCGGAGTAGGTACCAACGTTAGTCCCATTTTCACATAAGAACCTGAGGCTTACAGAAATTACATGACTCGTCTGGGGCCATTGGACTAATTTCAAGCGGCAGAGCTGGGGTAGGAAGCCAGGTTTGCCTGATTCCAGGGCCTGAGCCCATGACCACGTCTCTGGGTAGCCTTCACATTCAGATGCTTCTCTTGATCTGGCAGATGCTCACCTGGTACCTGGGAGGAAAAGCAGAGCTGGGTCAGCCTCTGAGCCTTTCTTCTCTTTCCAGGGGATTGGGGAGTATGGTGTGGAGACCTTGGCACACACTCCTGAGGGGCCAGCTTTGTGGTTCTGAGCCAGTCTTGGTGTGACTCATGCTAGCTTACACCAAAGAGTTCTTGAACAAGCCTTGAGTGCATCTCACCTCTGGAGTTTTCCAGTTCTTCATGCAGCAAATGGTGACGGAGCATCTAGTGGTGTCAGGCCCTGTTCCCAGTGCTTGGGCTCCCTCAGTGGAGACCTGACTCTCTGGAGCTAGGCTGGGAGCACAGCGGAGAGAAAGGTCCCCTGAGATACTCTCACGTCCCTCGCGATCATGAAGTGACTCAATCACACAGGAAATCTTTCCTGACTCACCCAAGTCAGGTGCACAGAGGCCTGAAGACTTGGTGCTTCTCTGCTTGGGACTGGCAAGATGGTAAGTCTGGGAGGAGACATTGTTTCCTCATTCTGTTCCAAAGGGAAGCATTGTGTCAAGGAGCACACACAGGAATGGTGTCAGGCCAGCTCCACTGTGAGTCCCAGATGCTATGGCCAGGTGAGGCGCTTGCTGGGCCATGCCTCAGTATCCCCCCGTCGCGGGACTGTACCACCTGCCTCCCAGGGTTGCTGGGAGGATTGTCTGAGCTGGCACATGCTAACTACACACTGCCATGCCTGGGCATGGCTTAATCTTTTTAATTCTTCCTTTTAACTACTGACGAGCTTTGTTAGGTGTCTCCTAAAGTCAGAGCCCTTAGAGGGGAGCAAGTTAGAAGGGGTCTTTGGTGAGGAAATCACCAATTAGGTCAAACTTCTCATTTTATAGATAAGGAAACTGAGAGCCCTCAGGGGGAAGGGAGGTGCTGGGCCCTAGGACTTTCTGGTTTAGTGGAGTTAAGGGAAGTCAGAAGTATGTTTAGCTGTGGGTCAGACAGGGTTTGAGTTGGTCCTTGGAGTGGCTGGATTACAATGTGCCCAGGCCTCTATGGGAATCTGATCAATGGTCGGCCCTTATAGACTGGTCCAGAAATGCCCACCTGCATCCCACTGGGCAGTCAGTCCAGTGTGCTTCCTTTGAGAAGCAGGGGGGGCAGAGAAGTGGAGTCCTCCAACCTCTCTGAGCCTACAGCTCGGGCTGATAGAGAGTGGGTGAGGCAGGCCAGCCTATTTGTCGGCTGCCATCGGCCTGAGAGGTGTGCCTTGATAATGATTGATCATGGTGGGAGTGATTGGAACTTCTGCCCAAGTGGCTGTGGGGACCCGCCGCAGTTGTGCTGGGACCCCTCTCTCCTTAGTGTAGTGGGAAAGCCCGTGAGCACTGGGTCAGCCAGCCGTGGGCTTGAACCCTGCTGTGCCGTGGAGCTGTGGCAGGTGCCTTCTGCTCTCTCGGCCTCTCCGTCCCTGTTTGTGAGGAGCCACTGGAAGAGAACACATCTGGTCTACCAGCGTGCGTCATGCATGGTTAGTGCTCTGTAGACAGTAGCTGCTTTCCCATTCATAGACTGAGAATTCTGAAAGTGAGTTCAAGTCTGAGGCTCTAAACACAGTCCATGGTGTATAGAGAGCATACATGTGTAATCGATTCTGTGGGCAAGTTGGCCCACTGCCCTGCTGAGCAAAGTGTGCCTCTGTCCGTGGAGTATGCGTGTTACCTCTTGTACAGCTCAGATTTCTCCTCCGTGTTGACTTTTGTCCTCCTGAGGCCACCTCTCAGGAATTTGGAGTTGTGAAAGTAAATTCTTAGAAGTGCTTCAGAATGCTGGGCTCTATTTCCAAACAGGTGCAGGGGCATTTTTCTGCAGAAGCAGTCGGATATGTCCACACCGTTTGGGTGGTCAAGGGAAGCCAAGATAGTAGTTTGTTTAGGAAACTCGGCCATGACCAGATGGTCTGCTTTTAGAACTTCCTAGTTTATTTAGTGTTTTGGACCCTTTCCACCTCAGGAAATATGGCAGATTTCACATTGGTGACTTATTACCGAGGTTTTACACCAGCTTGACTTACTTTCAACATGTCTTCACCTTAGAAATTCTGGCACTTTCTGTTTCTACTAAAGCAGCTACTGAAGTAATCTTTTCCAGACCATCTTACTTTCTCTGTAAACCTTTGCATAGCGATGTGATGAACCCTAGAGTGCACATTCAGCAGATACGGTGGGATTTGTTTAACCACCTAGCAGTTCCTTTCTTCACATGCAAAACTTGGAGCACAGAGAGAAATTCTCTGGGCATTTCCTCTTGTTGGGGAGTGTTCCTAGAGGGTAAAGTCCACAGCCTGTGGGACCTCGTGGCAGGGAGAAGATAGGAGGCCGTAACATAAGGTAATGTAACTGACATCCATTGCGGGGCTCTTGTTTTTAAGGGAACGTGGCAACCTGTGCATGGCTCGTCCCACGAGGAGATGACTTTAGTCACGGCGATGCCTAAGAATCAAGTAAGTCTCTTTCGTGCCATCGAGTTGCCCTTGAGGAGCTGGCTTCAGGTGTGGAAAGTGTAGGGGCACTTGTACTCTTTCTTTAAGCCCAAGTGAGCGTGACTCAGTTTGGAGACACACTGGTCGGTGGAGGCCTCCCTTGCCCTCCCTGGCCCTCTTTCTTTGCCTGCAACTACTGCGGTCAGTCGCACGGCCCTCTGTGCTATCAGAGGAGGGAGGGAGGCGGGGTTGAGACTGAGGCGTGTTTCGAACCCATGTCAGTGGTCTTCAGGTGGGCGGACTCTCTGCCCCTTGTCCTTTTAGTAAGAGCAGCAGCTCAGCTGTCCCGACTCCAGTCCCAGCCCCTATTGTGTTTCTGTCTCCGGCTGGCCCAGATCTGGGCCAAGGCAAGAATCTGGCCGGGCAGCTTCTGGAGGGAGTGACTGTAGAGCACTGCACCATGAGTCCAAGATTTGAAACTGTGATTACAGCATCTTCCTCTGCTTGGGTTCCCCTCTGAGGAGAGCAGAGCCGTTCACCTCTGTAAATTCAGCAAGTCCGTAGAGGCTTAGGGCTAGGTGGGTGGGTACGGACAGTAATCCATAATGACTGGTTAGCACAGTCACCCTCAGGAACTGTTGTGGGAGCCCCGGCCGCTCTCCCCAGCTCCACTCTGTTCCCCTGCTCTGTCCTCTACAGTGCTGCCAGAACTTTCTGGAAGATAGTCTGACCATCACTGCCCTAGTAGCCCTCGGGGCCCCCTCCTGTTAGACCTCACCCTCACTTCATAGCCTTGTTTTCTGCCTCTCTCATTTACCCTGGCTTTAGTCCCACAACTCCTGGAACAGATGTCCACACTGCGGACGTGCCATTCCTTCTAGAAGCTTCCTTCCCTTCTCCAGGCAGAGTCGACACCTCCTCCTCCTCTACACTCCCATAGTGCTTTATTTGGACGCCAGGTACATGACTGGCTGAGTTAAGATTTGTTTGCTTGTTTGTCTCACTCCCTCGCTGTGGGAGCCTTGAGGGCAAGGACCCATCATCCAGCCTCCCTGTCTGAGCCAGGCAGCACCATCCTGGAGACACAGTATTAGGCACGTGGCAGGTGGTCAGCAGCTGTTTGTTGATTGAGGGAGTTCAAACCCCAAGATTTCTTCAGGGCTTTGTGGTTCATGAAGCTCTATGTCAGTGTCTTGTGGGAACCTCACTCCCTGGGATGGGTAGTCCTATCATCCTCACTTATTTTATAGACATGGAGACTGAGGTCTAGGCAGTCAGCTAACCTGCCCCCCGGCGGCAGCTCCTAAGGACCAGGACACATGTCTCCTATGGCCATGCTAGTCTGGTTTCTTTAATACTGAATTTTATAATTAGAGAGAACCCAAGAGATGATTTGGCACAAACCCCTTATTACCAGATAGGGAAACTGAGGCCTGGCCTGAAGATACTTTCTCAAGGTTACTTGCCTAATTGGTGCCAAATGGAGAATTGGGACGTGGACCCTGGACTTCCAGTCTAGCATCCTTCCTCTCCTCCTCCTTCCTCCTCTGCCTCCCTTCTTTATATAGACATCAGAAAACATTTTGGTACCATCATTCTGCATTTACAAGAGGGTGAAGGACTTACAGAATGCCCTGAGTCAGAGGGAACATAGAGATGAATAGAACTGGCCCTGCCTCTAGGAGCTTCCCTGGAGGTGTGAGACCAGGGCAGGTCCTGGTGGAGGGGTGGGTGAGTGGAGTGAAGAACGGAGGGGTGGGGAGAGCATCAGTGCCCAACCCAGGGCTGGAGCAGGGTGGAGGTCCCCATGGAGGGGCAGCAGGCAGTTGGGTCTTGTATTTAGAGGCTGGCCTGGTGGGCACCAACGATCTGCAGGAGGGGAGATCCTGAAGAGCAGGCTAGGAAGGGGTTGGCTAGACCTGGGGAAAAGCTACTGCAAGAATTCTGATTCTTAGTGTCGGGGCAAAGAGGTCCTGATAAGTCCATCTGCTATGACCTGAGAATCCTTCCTCTTTCCTGGAGAAACACCGAATACAAAATGTGTCCACAGAGGAGGGTCAGGCAATGGGCAATGTGTCCCATCATTGTCCAGAATGTATATGGGGAGGGATGTGTGTGCTGGCTCACCCCTGTTGTGCTCCCGTGGAGTTTTGTTTTGTTTCTGATTGACCACAATTCCAGCTGGTCTTTTCCTGTCTCTCAGTCACAAGGCTTTGCTGGGTCTTTCATTCACCCAGGCTTGATACAGGGCCAGGCAGGTCCTGGTTACTCTGTTTTCACTCTGTCCCTTCTTGCACATTCTGGGGCTTACAGACAGGACGACTGGGACTGACCACAGGCTTCATCTCTAGTAGCAGGTTGAAACATAAGCTTTGCCCAAATTACAGGGAATGTGATGTTTCCCAAATATGTACCTTGGATTATTTTCTGAAGATGACCAGGTTATAAACTTCTCGAGGGCAGGAGAAGCATGCAGTGTTTTATCATTGTTGTTTACACCTTAGGTTTACCTTGCACTCTACATTTTATGAAGACCGTTTCATCTTTATAATAAGCGGGCGGATTCCTCCCATTTCACAGATGAGAAAATTAACTTCAATTTTTACCCTGCCCAGGGTTGTATAGCCACCTAAGGGCTGAGCTGGGACACAGCCCAGGCCTCCTGTTTATAAATTCCATGATCTTTAGACTCTGCTAAGCTCCAGCCATATGTAAATCCTTGGAGGGCATAGGACTTAAGAGGAGCTCAATCAATATTTGTCGAATGAGTGAACTTTGGCTATTTGGAGGGGGGCAGGTGGGAGGCACTCTTAACCATAAATGCATCCTCTCTGGCAGCAAAGGGAACACTACCCCGTGAAGTATTTGCACTTCTTGCCATGATAAGGAGCTGGTAAGTTCTCTTCTCACCCAGCCTCACCTCCGGGAACTGGGTCATGCACACTGAATAATTAATTCCTTGAATCTTTTACTCTGAGTTTCCCTCTCCTGATGCTGAGGTGATCATTGGTCTTCGAAAGGTTCTTGGCAGAGGCAGATCCTACTGTTTGTTGTCAGAAACATTCGGATGACCCATCTGATTGCTCATGATGACTATTCTTGGCCTTATCAGGTCAGGCTTCCAGTGAGTTAGTTCAGTCTACCACTTCTCCCCACCAGCCTCCTTTAGGCCAAGGAAGAGGGATCCTTGTGATTATCTTAGATATTCAGGGTTCTGTAGGGACAGGAAGGCCCACCCCTCCCTTCTCACTGACCTCTGAACTCCTCAAGATTTTGCGGCGAGGGCTGGGAAAAGAACAATTAGACATGTCAGCTTGGGAAGGAACCCATGGGGTCAGGGAGACTGTTATCAAAATATCTTCCGGGCCTGCTCTTCCCCTAAGTGGCACGTGGGTCATGTTTCTTAGAGTCTGCAGGGGATCCAGCTGGCCTCATCAGAGTAACCTAACTAGGTCTCGAGGTCAACAGAGCAGAGTGGGAAAAAGTGAGCTAAGGCCAAAGACCCACATTCTAGTATCAATTGTGCACAGCGTAGCTGCATGGCTTTGGGCCACTCACAGAACTTCACCTGCCTTCCGGTTTCTCATCAAGGAAATAAGGGAGGTGTAAAGGGTTGGGTAGCATCCAGGGAGCTTCCTAAAATTCTGTGACTTTTCAGTGCTCTCTCTGTCATCATGACTCGCACCGCCTTCTTCTCCAGGTCACCCCCTCCTCAGGTAGCTGGAGCTTGCTTTTGTTGGCCCTTTTCTCCTGGCCTTTGTAGCCTTGCCACCTCTCTCTCCCCTGCCCAAGCCTGGGACATGCCAGAGTACAGATAAGAACTGCCTGTTGCAGCCCTAGCCTCTTGCCAAGCTGCATGGGGAAAGTCTAATGTTTTGCTAGAGTTGGGAACCTACGGGGTGTAGGTGGCATTGGAGGGGGGTGAGGAAAATCTTTGAGTGAGAAGAAGCCAACCCAGGTGACCAGAGGTTGTTGGGATAGCCACACTCTCAGTGCCACAAGTTTTCTGGAGTTGAGTTGTTGAGTTGTTTGACCAGAGAGAGTGGATATGTTCTGAAGAATATGGCCCCAAGCATCTCCTCTTCTTGCCCGGCCAGGCTCTGCGCTCAGGAGTGAGCAGACACTCTGGAGCAGTAAAGGTCATGGTGTTGGTAGAATTCTGCTCCGTGGGAGCCACGAGATGTCTCAGACGAATAACTAACACAGAAAGGGGAAGGGCTGAGAAAGGTGGGTTTGTCTCTAAGATCAATGATCGTAGGGTGTCAAAGCCGGGAAGGATCTACAGATCATCGAATCTGATTCTTCGGTTTTATGGGTAAAGAAACTGAGGCCCAGAGACATAAACGAGGCCCATGAAGCAAGCTAAGGGTAGAACTGAGATGAAGGCCAGGTCTCCTGATTCCCAGCCTCAGGAAGCCAAAACATCCCCCGAAGTGGCTTCTCCCCGAGAGTCATGTTGCCTCCTCGCGTGGGTCCAGCTTGCACACTTCCCACGTCTCTCTGTGACCCTGAGCGTGATTGTCTCACGTGTTAGCAGGGCCCCCCTGCTGCCACCTCATTGTTTATCGGGGCTAATAAAACCCGGGTGCAGCCGCACGGAGAGGTGGAGGCGTCTCCTCATGCGCAGGCTGTTGGGCTTGAGCTTCGTGACCTACCACGACTGGGTCGGCATTCTTCTGTTTTATGGTGTGTCTTGGGGTGAAAGGTTAACCGAAGATGGGAAATGAAGGCTCTGAGTGGCCCCTTGTGGGTCTGTCATTCAGATAAAAATCACCTTTGTTGCTAAACTAAGGGTGTGGGTTGAGTGCAGCCTGTGCCCTCTCTTACCCCGAGAGAGGCCACTTTGGGTGGGAGGCTGGCCACCTTATCACGGTGTTAATGGCACGTGAACCAGGGCGGGAGCCATTCACTTTTTTAAAAAATAGGACTCGATTTGGCTTAGCTTTTCCTACTGAGCTCCAGGAAATGAGCAGGTATTAGGTGACACCTATGACCTTGTCAGTCCCTCATAGCAGCCCTCAGAGAAGTGACGTGGTTCCTGATTGTGTGAGAAGGAAACTGAGCCAGATACAGGTGAATTAACTCACAGGGGCCAGGGCTCAGAGGCGGGGTGTCTGACTCGATGGTCTTTTCGCACTCCACATTTCACATGGCCTCTTTCTCAGCACCGAGAAGGGTAGGCTGGAGCTAAGCAGGCCGGGCATTGATTGGGGCATGAAACATTTATTATGCGACTTCTGAGTGTCAGATCCTGGGCTGGGTTGTGGGGACGCAGGGGTGAGTAAGCCCTAATCCCTTTATTCCTGGGAGATTGTGCCCTGGGCTGGCAGCTGGGCAGATGCGTATGAAGTGACAGCTACTGTCTTAAGCACTGTCATAAACACATCAAATGCTCTGGAAGCCCTGAAAAGAGAGCCTCACACAGGGAACACTGCACCAAGCAGGTGCTGGGGGACTTGGGTTTTGAAGGACAAAGAGGAGATTACCAGGCAGATAAAAATGCAGACGGTTTCTGAGTAAAAGGTGTGGTGGTATGAAGGGTCTCCATTCTGTACTTGTGAGTAAGGGAGAGTTGTGTGCCTGTTTTCTTCTCAGCTGAGGGTGAAGGGAGTGGGCATTTAGTTGAGAGATAAACTGGGGGAGGAGGAGGGGTTTGGCACCAGACTTGCTAATTATGTGAGCGTCGTTGAAATAAACATCCCTAGGGACCAGCAAAGATTCTCCAGATATGAATTCTCCAGGCACGTGAAGTACCTTTCCCTGTAGAAACGTGCACGGAGCTTGTTTTCAGACGGCGTGTGTCCATTCTGTGTCTTGTGTCTCACGCAGCGGCGGAGTGTTTATGGATGGGGCGAAGGCATCCGAGGGGGACCCGCCACCCTAGCAGCTCATGTTCAAAATGTCTCTGATTCCTCTTGCCAAATAAGCTGATAACAAACACCCTTGTGAGTTCATGTGCAGACTGTCTCTCCAGGGACCGTTTTTGCATTCCAGACAGGGCCACACAATCATTCCGCAGGAGCTGGGCTGTGGGGTGAGAAGGCTACTTAAAAATAAAGACCAATGAAAAGATATAGCTGTTTTTAAGGATGATATTTACGAGACACAAGGATCCAGGAAGTGAATGACTTGCCGTGAGAGAGAGCCAGAATCTTTAAAAATATCAGCTCTGTAGAGCGGGAAGAGTCATGGGGGAGAGAGAGCCCTTCAGGAATCCTGGACTCTCTCCTTGTAGATGAATTCTCACTGAGATCTGCCCCAGGAAATCCATTTGGGAAGCAGAGTTTTGAGCCTAACTTGTCCTGCCCTGGGAGGAGGCGCATGAACTTGGAGCCAAAGGCTTCTAGGTCCCACATCACAGTCTCTTTCGTGGCCCTTGGGTTTTGCTTTATTTTTATGAAGAAAGAGAGAAGATCCTTTCAGACAGTTGTTGCTTATTTTAGTGAATATGTTTTTCAGAACGTAGACCAAACACCAAGAGAGGAGTCCAGCATCTTCATTCAGCCAGCCCAGATTTCTTACGTTGGGATGGTGGGCCACTCTCTCTCAAATCTCCACAGAATATTCATCAGCACGGTCCCACCTATAGTCTTCTCCCCTGCACTGCTGTCTGTTGGGCTGCGGGTCAGTGAGGGGCACTTTGACCACCGAATGGGGAGTGGTCAGTGTAGGCTCTGGTGCTGGAGCGCTTATCCCAGCACCTCTGAGCTCACAGGAACGCGGCCTTTGCGTGTCACTGGGAGCACGGGTCATCCGTGTCCTCAGAGCTGTGCTGTCTGCCCACACAGGTCCACGTTGCCCTCAGCACCAGCCTCGTGGCTGCCAGCGATGGCACAGCACAACCTGGCAAGCCGGTAATCTCCTCAGAGGTCAGCTCAGCGGCTGGGTGTCTCTTAGGGGCTGGTTCTGCCCTGTCTTATTGGAGACGCCTTTCTGTATTTACTATCTGGAAACTTCATTGGTTTTAAACAGCTTTTGGGGAAATAGTCCCCAGGAGTCATCAGTTTCTCTGCACGGTGAGGAAGTAGACAAAACTCTCTTTCTCTCTGTCTTCTGCTCAGACACATTAACTGCCTCCCGATAACAGTGTATTTGACTTGGACGGAGAACCCCCTCGGTGGGCCCTGCTGAAAGGAGACACACTTTCTCAGAGCTTCCTCACTCTGTCTGTCTCTGGCTTGTTCACTCCCCCGAGGTCCCATCTGAGAACTTTTCAGCAGTGTTCATTTGCCTGGCACATGGTCATCAGTGTCTGTGGCGAAGATAGGAACAAATAAATAGCCGGCAAGTAAATCCTCCGATTTCCCAGCAGAAGCAAAAGGAAGCGAACAGGCCTCAGACTGAGTTGCCTGAGTGCTTTCCACGATCCAGCCTGCACTCCAGGAAAATTCCCTCTGGTCCTTGGTGCACAGGGATTTACAGATCTCCCCTCCCTGGACTGGGCCTCGAGGGAGGGCCGGATGATCTTTGAGCCACATCCAGAAGGTTCCCTGCTCAAGACGTGAGTCTTGTTTTCAGGGCTTAACACAAATAAACAAACCACAATAACAACAACAAACCGTGGGCCATGCTGGGCCCAGGGAAAGCAGAGTCTGTCCGTTCTGCTGGCTACCCCGGCTTGCCCAGCACGCTCCCACTTGGCTGACTGTCCCACTTAGGAACCTCCTGCGTGTCCCTGTTCCGTCACGCGGCTTCTCGACAGCACAGGGGACGGCATGTTTAAATCACAGAGCTCGGCTTCTCAAGCGTGTTGACATGTGGGTAGGCTTTGAACAGCTGTGGGGCTTTCTGACTCAGGCAGGGCTGAGCTGTCCGTGCAGGGGCGCACACCTGCTCACAAAAGCTGAACGCAGTTTACAGGCCCCTGTATGGAGACCGGGGTGAGGCGTGTGGCCGGCCCGACTGCTAGCTGGGGGGACAGCCTCATGGAAGGAATGGGCAAGCATCTCCCCTTCCCCTGCCCTGGGCACACCCACACCGAGGCCAGCTGGCTGTCGAGGTCCAGGAAGGTATTATTTACGTGGCTAATAACATTCATGATGGTATAAACAACAGAGCAGTCTAATTACATATCAGGGAATTGATTCTGAGATTAAAGGTCTATAATTCAAATGAAAAATTTTGGAAGTCTTTTAAAAGCTAACTCTAAAGTTGGTATGGCATCTGCTGTTCTGTTCCTCCTGAAACAGATTTTTACTGGTAGATGTTCATTTATTCAACAGACGTGTACTGGCTACCTACCAGGTGTGGATACCACACTGACACTGAAATTACAAAGGTAAAAATGAACAGACAACTCGAAAATGGCTGAATTAGTCACAAAGGGGCATGATATAAAAAGTCAAATTATTTGAATCTTTAATGTTGATCGAATGCCAATTGTGTACTTAGAACTGAGCTGGGTACTCTGGCAGATAGGGAAAAACACCAAAGAACAAAAGGCAGTTTGTTTTTTTGTTTTGTTTTTGTTTTATATATTAATTGTCCAGGCAAGATTAATGCACAAAAAAAATGTGTTAGGTTCAAGGCTAAATGATGTGCCAGATAGTCTGGCCTCTGCCCCTCTCCCTGTGTTGTGACTGTCCCCCCACCATCGTGTACTTCCCCACCCATGGCAATTTCTCAGAAGCTGGGGACAGAGCTTGGGGACAGAGCTCACCCACAATGCAGGTTCTCAGTAAATGTAAAGGGTGGAACCGGATGTGGTTAGTGACTCCCAGACCTGGCTTTGGGCCACGTGTTCCCCAGGGAGCTAAAAACATCTTGCCCCTTGGCCCTCAGGCTATAGAAGTTCTGTTGGGGAGCCGGCCCAGGAAGTGGACCCTTCGGGGTGAATCTGCAGTGCGGCCGGGGTTGGTGGCCTCTGGCATGGACTCCAAGAGTGAAAAGAATGCAAAGGAAAGGAAGGTCGGTAAGGTGGTGGGGCAGCTGTGGTGCCCGAAAATTCTAGCTCCTCCCTGAAGAGCCAGCTCTGATGCCACTGCTCGGAGCTTTTCTTCTGGCTGCCGGTCATTCCATCCCGTGTCCACATGTCTGGTATCACGGCAACCGTTATCCGTAATTATTATTTAAATTTGATCCCCCCAATAGATGGTGATGTTCCTTTGGGACCCAGCGCATAGTAAGCCTTCCGTTAGTACCATGGGGCCCGCCCTGCTCCCGAGGATGGGTAAGATTGGAGCAGGGGCAGGAGGAGAAGGCCGGAGGCTGGATGTGGGGCACTCCAGGGCCCACCTGCCTGAATCAGCCACGGGAGCTGGAGTGCTAATACCTCTGGGAATCGAGCCTAATAAGGAAATGGGGGTTGCACGGAGGGCCTGGGGAGCCTGTCAAGGGAGTGCAGACGTCCACAGACAGGTGTAGGAAGCCCCAAGGGCTGTGGGAACAGGGTGGAGGCGGTGCTGGCAAGGTGGGAAGTAGAGGCTAGGTAGGAGGCCTCTGCAGTCATTCTGGTGGTGGTGAGACAAAGGGCAGTCACCCTTCAAGCCACCACAGAGCCTGGATTTTGCAGCTGCTCTTGCTTGGATTTTACCCCTAAGCAGTAGTTGTTGGGCTTCTACCGTTGCCAGGCCGTGGGCTGTGCCCGGGGAGCTTGCAGTGCAGGGACAGGGGCAGACCTGTGAGTGGAGCAAGTGCAGCAGGACGGAGGAAGCCATCACTGGCACCTCCACAGGGTACGGTGTGGGAAAGGGGTGAAGGGAAGTCCAGCTAAGACTTCAAAGAACAACAGTGCTGTCTGGAAGACTGCCTGGCCAGGCATCATTGTGTTTCATCCTCACGTAGCCCAGTGGGGTCAGGACTATTATTATCCCCATTTTATGGATGGGGGAACTGAGGTTCAAAGAGGTCAGGTAACTCATCCGGGCTCACGCACCTAGGCACTGGTGGGTCATGTTTGTAACAAGTCTGCCTGACTCCAGGGTTCAAACTGGGACCCCTGGTATTCGGCTAGCTTCGATGTTCCGGCCCTAGAGCCTCCTGGGACTTCACCGAGTAAACTCACTCCGTGTGGCCATGCTAGACAGAGCAGCACGGGCCAAGGCAAAGGCAGGAAGAGTCCTGTTTATCAGGAGCTGTCGGTGGCTCAGTAAGTCAAGAGTACAAGGGAAGGGGAAGCATTTGGGGGCAGGTAAGGGGGGAATCATGAGGGTGGTTTCTGTTTTGCTCTGCTAGGACATTCGGACTTGGCCCTGGAGACTGTCGGGGGGCTGCTGAAGGATTTGAAACAGGAACAGAACCTGACCAAGTGTGTGTGTTTGGTGTGAAGGTGTCTTTGGTGGAGCTTGAGAAATAGGCATGTGGGTTGGAGGGAAGTGATCTGGAAGCAGGAAGGGCTTTATGAGGAGATTTTGAGGGTTCAGGTGAGAGCAGAGAGGAAGGCAGGTGGTGGTGGATGGGGCTGTTGGGGAGACAGGAGTGGGTGATGGACGGCCCGGGAGGTGGGCAAGAGGGTCAGGGAAGGGGGGACTCTAATGGTTTGGCCTGAGGGTCTGGACGTAGATGGTGCTGTTCACTGAGTTTGAGGGTGCAGGGGAAGGACAGGGGAGGTAAACTGACCACACCGGAGGTCTCTTTACGAGAGTCACTGCAGTTGACTCACGGGCTTACGAGCTTATGGGCCCAGCATGCCACAGAGCCCATGGAGGGATAGCTTGATGGGTCACCAGGACATAGATACTGAGTGAACTACAGGAGTGTCAAGGTCCTTGAGGGTGAGAGGAGAGTGAAGATCAGAACCTTGGGACGCAGCAAAATCTCAGGGGCATTTAGAGAGAGAGGAGTCTGCAAAGACTGAAAATGGGAGTGACAGTGAGCAAGATAGGGTCCCAGATGTGATGATGGGATTGGTGTGACAACCTTGGGTGTGAGGCCTGGACCAGACTCTGTGTGAGTGGGAACCAGACGGTGGTGGATGGATGGAAGGGGAGGTGGAGGTGAGGGAGTGGACATTGCCAGGCAACCTAGCCTGGGAAAGGAAGGAGGGAGAGTGCCATTTTGTTTCCTCCAGTGAAAGCGATATAGACCTAACTATGATTGAGTTTGTGCACATTTTTGGGACTGACTTCATGTTGACAAATTTACACAACAACAACAACAACAACAAAATCGCAAAGCTTTTGTCAGGCAATGATAAAAACTAGTGTTTTTTTTGGCTTGACAAATGCGGTCACTTGGCACAACTCTTTAAAATCTGGGGCCTTTGGAAGACAGACTCTGTGAGACACTGCTGGGCTGCGAGCTTCTCGGGGCCGGGACTTCTCTGTGTCGTCCCAGACTTCTGGTCGAGGAGCTGTGTGCAGAGCAAGCAGGCATTATTGAGAAATCCTTTTCATGTTCATTTTGCTAGGATTTCTGTCTCCTCCCCAGCATCCATGTCTGTCGTCCAGACCAGTTACTGGGGTCCAGGTCCCTGAGACCTAATGTCAGCGTGTCAGGGGATGCGATGCCATCCAGATACAAAGGTTCGTCTGGGGAGTGGGCTTAAGGACGTGCCAGGCAAAGACTCGGCGGGAAATGCGGTTTTAGCTCTCCCATCCCGCATACGTTAGATTAAAAGGAATGAGCTACCTTTTCCATTTGTGTGAAAATGCACCAATTTCTGCTTTGGTTCGGCTTGGGCTGCCTTGAGCTTGAGGTGGTGGGATTCATCCCCCTGCAGATGCCGGAATAACGCTTAGCACATCCATGAGCGTGCACCGTGAGGCACCTCATTTAAATTTCACAGAGACTCCATTGTTTGTTCAAGGGAGGGCTCGGTGGCCCAGAGTCCGTGAAGTTTCTGCCACACCACATCAGCTTCCAGGGGCTCAGGAGCTGAGGGCTGGGGGGCGTGGGGGCGGGGGAGGGCATTGAAACCAAGGAAATGACTAGCGTCTCTGTCCTGTTCTCCTGTCCTAGGCCATTCTCATTTAGCGAAGAGCTGTGGATTTTACAAACGGTATAGATGTGTGTGTGTGGTGGGGGGTAGGGTGGGGGCTTAAATGGAGGGGTGGGCAGGCTTATTCTGAGGGTCAAGCGACTTTTCCAGGATATTGAGGTCCTAATGAAAAGTAAGCTATAAAATGGCGGAACTGGTTGTTTTGAAAGTTGACCGCAACAGTGGTGGTAGTGAGAGATCCCTCTCACGTATCACTGGGAGAGAAAGCTTTCTACACAGGACAAATTCGACACACCTACCACACTGTGATTTCCCTCCTGCCTCATTGAAGGGGATGCTTCCTGCCCAGCAGAAAACCCCTCGATTCTCGGTGACGTCCTGCACTGACGCTCATGTCTTACGTGTGTGAAGTCCAGATGTTCCTGGTCACAGAGGGCTTTCCCATGGGTGGGCACCTGGGGAATCTGGCTCCTCTCTTCTCATGGCTGGGCCGTCTTCCAGCTATGGTTTCCAGGGCTGCCGTGCTCCAGGGGAAGTGAAAGAGCATGGAGGGTCCCCAGGGGAGGTTCTTACGGGGCGTTCCCAGAATGTGTGCGTCGCTTCTGCTCCCAGCGCATTACCTAGAACGGGTCATGGCGGCTCACAGCAGCAGGGAAGGGCCCGGGGGGAAGGAGCAAGGCGTCTAGCGACAGCTAGCCTGTCTCTGCCGTGCCCACCAAAGCCCAAAAGTTAGCGTCAGCTGGATTTCTGTCGGCATATTCGCCACTGGGAGTGCCTCAGTCTGACGGTGCTTCGAGATCTCATGACCCAGACCTGGGCATTCTGGGGTTCGACGGAAGAAGAGGCGTCCCGGGCCTAGACCGGAGACCATGTCTCTGCTGTGGTACACAGGGCAGTGCTTCCGTACCTTTTGGCTCCGTCCACTTCGTGTGGGAGCACTACAGGTATAGCGGTTAAGGACGTGGGTCCTGAACTCTGGCTGCGGGGCTGCGTCACAGCTTCACCACTTCTAGGCGCGTGACCTCGGGCTGTTGGCTAACTTTCCTAATTCTCTGAAAAATGGGATAACAATAGTGTCTAACAATGCCTGGCTTCGTTACAATGATTAACTTTTTAAAACATATGAAGCGTGTAACACATTGCCCAAGACTTTGTAGATGCTCATTTAGTGAGAACAGTTCTTCCGTTCCCAAGGATCGGGTATCCATTCATTCATTTAGCACATACTGTATACAGAGGGTCTTGTGCTAGGAACTCGGAGTAGGGAAGTACAAAATTCACAGAGGAACTTGCTATAATCGAGGCAAGTACAGGATGCCGTGGGAGGGATCCCACCCACTTGGGGCTAGGGAGCTAGGGTGTCTGGAGGAGAAGGGCCTTGGAGGAGGACTAGGAGTTAGGAGGGTGAGTATTTGCTCGCATGCCCTGCCATAGAGTACCAAGTATGCTGTGTGATATATCGCACTTAATGTTTTTTGAAATGGGGAAGCTTCTTGAAAAGGATCCTTACCCAGTGTCGCTGAAATTGATGTTAGCCAATGAAAAATACGCCCAGCCCTGACTTTGAGAGACAGAAATCCCATCTAATGACACGGCCATTGTTTCCACTCATTCAAGCGTGATGGCGTGCCCAACAAATCTGAGCTGATCTGGACCTTTCGTCAGGGAGCTTTTAGGGAATCTGTAGGCTGCAGGGAAGAATGTTCCCTGCTTTCACAGAACTGCAGTCTGCTGGCAACACTGCCCGGAATGGTCAGAATGCAGGGGCATTCTCCCCGGGCAATGCATGGTGGGCTCAGGCAGCCAAGACTGGGGAGCCAGGTGTTGGAGGAAATTTCACAGGTGCCGAGTGTATGGGGGGCGGGTATCAGTGGTGGTTGCCTGGGGAAGACAGAACAAGAGAGAAAATTTCAACTCATCAGTACTGAGCTCTTCCATAGGCTTTCTGGAGTCAAACAAGATTTGGAAGGAAGGAGGAGAAAAGCCTAGATGACTTTATTTAAAAAAAAAAAAAAAAGGTTAAAAGTTATTTCACTGAGCAAGATTTTTTCATTAGCTGAATGATTTATTTTGCTTATTACACTTTAATTCAAAAGTATTTTAGAAAATTAACTTCAATGTTAAATAGGCCACAAATTCTGTACTCTGGCCTTGGACAGCTCCTACTATTAAGCGGCCATGATGGTTGTTTTTTAATGCATTTCATTTTTTTTTATTTCTGTGGGAAAATATACATAACATAAAACTTACCATTTTAACCATTGTTAATTGTCGAGCCCAGTGGTATTAAGTACACTCGTGATGTTGTCCAGCCATCACCACCGTCCACCTTCAGAACTTTTTCATCTTCTCAAATTCAAAGTCTGTACCCCTCAAACACTAACTCCCCATTCCTCTCTTCCCCCAGCCCCTGGCATCTACTTCTCCACTTTCTGTCTCTGAATCTGCTTATTCTCAGCACCCGCATTAAGTTCTGAGATAGGAAGCCCTCCTAGAAATCGAAATTGAGAGTTCACAGTGTTCCTGGGCACCCTGTGTGTGACTAAGACGATAAGGGGGACACACGCAGAATAGACTAAGTTTTTATTGCTAAGATGAGCCCAGTGTGTGTGTGTTGAGATACATGTAATTTTGTTACCTCCTGGCCCATAACCAGGTATGCAGCTTTCCTCCTTGTGGGTTCATGGGCAAGGCATCCTGCGAGCCCAGCAGGAGATGGGGGCAAAGGTGTGGCTTCTTGGAAAGAGGCCTGAGGTCCAGAGAACAGAGCTGGGGGGCGGGGGGAATGCAGCCTTGGGGCCTCGTCCCTCACCTGCTGGAATGCAAGTCCATTTATCGGGTCAGCGTGGTGCCCTGGCTCTCTCTTTTCTGGAGAAAAATCATGCTGCTGGTGTGGTGGAGGCCTTTGGGCGCTTGCTGGCCTGAGGAAGGTAAGATTCCCGAAGCCTACCTCCTGCTGTCAGGACCATGGGCTAGTCAGGGACCAGAGACTCCTGGACTTGGGATGTGTGTACAGGAGGGGCCTTGTACAAGTCATACACACTCCTGGTAGAACATTTGGGAAGTGCAGAAAATATAAAGCTAAAAGTAAAAGTCATCGGAAAGACCATCTCTCTCTCTCTCTCTCTCTCTCTCACACACACACACACACACACACACACACACACACACACTGTCACACTGTTCATGTTTGGTTTGTTTTTCCTATTCTGGAGATATTGCTTCATGGAGTCAGAATCCTATTGAACCTGAAATTGCATTCTGCTCTCCTCACTCTGCATTAGGGTGTAATAAGCATTTCCCCATGGATTAAATGTCTTTCTAAATATTATTTTTAAAGGACTGCCTAATACTTTATTATTTGGTTGCACCATAACTTATGAAACCGTGCCCTGTTGTTGACGCGTGTAGACTCTCGGAGCCTGAAAGATCTTCAGAGACTCCAGGACTGGACCATTTTTTGTACACGGTGGCTTCAGCAAAGGCAAGCCATACTAGTTCTGTCTATATGGTGCCCATCAGTTGGTGACTAAGTGTGGGTTTTGAAGTGAGCTGGAACGGGGCCCCTTTCACAGCATCCCTTGTTGCTGCCTGTGGGATACTGAGGTTGTTACTCTGTAGTCTGTCTTTTCTTCTGCCAAACAAGGATGGGTCAATGAGATCAGGGATGTAAGTGTCTGGGACAGGTCTGGCACGCTGTCAGCAGCTGAGCCACGCTGCCTTTGGTGTCCTCATGAGGTGGCGTGAGGGGCGGGCCCAGACTCCTCATGCCTAGGCCGGGGTTCTGCCCACCTCAGAGTCTTTGCTTCTCCTGGGAAGTCCTTGAAGAGTGGCTTAGTGGTCTAAGCAGAGGTGTGGAGCACTGGCTAGAAATGCTTATTGAAGAATGTTTCAAGTAGGGATGTGTGTACGTACATACATAACGCACATGCATACACATACCTGTACATACATGCACACGTGCACGTGTGCGCTCACACGTACACACAGACACACACAATAGGAAGCACATATGGCCAACTTACTCTTACATGATAGAAAAGCAAGATGGGCGAGTTCTGGAATGACTCCTTGCCCCTGCCCCCCAAGGTCCTTGTTGCAGAGCAAAAACAGAGGAAAGAAGAAGACCACCCCACCCCACAGACTTGTTGTGAGGGCTCCTTAGGATAATGCTGATGGAAGACCCTTGCCTGCTGCAGGCCTCTGGTCACATGGGCCTCTTCCTGGACCCGTGACTGGTCAGTTTAGAGGAATCTGGCTCATTGGAGCGGGGAGGGATCTGCTGCTGGGATTCCAGGAAGAGGTGGATGGAGGTGAGGAAGTAGGAGTGTGTGAGGTCACTTTAAGCCAGACCAATGGCACCAACTCGCTGTTGAAAGAGTAAGGGAAGGGCTGGGGCTGGAAGGGCAGGAGCCCCAGGACCTTCGGCTCTCAGTGGGGAAGCTAGATAGAAGGCAGGGCCTGAGCTCCCCACCAGGGCCAGTGTAGACGGAGGGCAATGTAGACGGAGGACAGTACCTAGGCCCTTGTGGCAGGCTAGGAACTTGTTTGGGCTTTCACAGTGTGTCTCCTGGATACATTTTCCTGGGCCTCTCCTCGCAGGGCTCCAGATGGCGTGTGTCAGAAAAGTGCACATGTGGGTTCGGCCTGCGTGGAAGGAAGGGCTTTGACTTCCTGTGGATGATCTCTGGGGTTAAAAATCAGGAACAGAAAGAAGCTTGTGGACAGACAGGGTTGATCTCCCTGGGGAGTGACTAAGACGAATTAATCTCGTTCAGAGGAGGCAGGGGTGGAGCATGCGTTCCCAGGAGGCAGTGTGCTCTCCATCTGGGGAGGTGAGCAAGGGGAGGCTGGGGACCACTGGCTGGAAGGAGGTGACAAGGGCAAGGGGGCCCTTGCAGTCCCTTCCTGACCCTGGGAGATGCCCCTCTTGGTTCACCTTGGTGGCTGTATGTCCTTGTAGATGGAAAGCCAGGCCTCCTTGGCCGGGTGAGAAAACGAGGCCTGCAGGCATCGCCGTGATCCTGGGCTCCACAGGGATGCAGTAGATGTGGGGGGCATTTCTCTGGCTGCCTCTTGCCTCAGCTCAGGTGTTGGGTCCAGGTTGCTGTGACCGAGGGTCTTCTGTGTGTGAGGCTCAGAGCTGGGGCGTCTAGTTCTTCTGATCACCCTGCGAGTGCTTGGGGGGTAAACAGCCTTGTTTCGTTGCTTAGGAAACTGGCCCTGCCTGGAGGCTTATTGGCGGGGTACCTGGGAGATGGTAGGTTTGAGTGGGGAGCTTGGCAGTGTCCGTGGCAAGGAGGTTTGGATTCTATTGTTTAGTTCTTATTGAATCTGCTTATTTAATTGAAGTGCAAGTTGACATGATGTATTGGTTTCTGGCGTACACCACGCTTGTGCAGTCGCCGTCTGTGGCCATGAAAGTTATTACAGCGTTACTGGCTCTGTTCCCTGTGCCGTCGTTTCCATCCCTGTGACTGTCTTTAGAACTGGAAGTATATCCCTCCTAGTCCCCTTGTCCTGTGTCACCACCCCCCACCCCAAGGGGTTCATCTTTAGATTACGTTTACCTTGAGACATACCTTGCCTTTGAGCTTTGAGGGTGTGGTTGAGGGCTGAGCGTTTCTCCTGGGCCAAACCGCTGCTTTGTGAGAAGGTTCTGCCTGGTGTCCCTCCGGCCCTCAAGTTTTTACAGAACTCTGTCATTTATCCACCACCTGGTCACCCTGTGTGCTGCCACTTGGCAGGTGACGAGGCCAAGGAAGACAGAAGGCGGGGAGGGGCGGTTCCTAGATGTGAGCTCACTGGAAGCTCTTCGGCCGGGAGTTTCCTTCTGTCATTTGAGAGGTACTTAGGGGCTCTGTGTCAACCTCGAACTTGTCTCCCAGATGCCCTGGACCGAGCCCATTACTCATGTTGTTGCCAGCAACTGGAGGCCCTGAGTTTTTTTAATTTGTAGCAGCCAGGGGCAGGGCAAGGGGGTTGCTTTGTGACTCATAAAGTCACACAGGCAGAACCACAAATAAGGGACTCCAGTTGGCAAAACCAAATTGCTTCAAGGCTATTCTTGGAAACTAAAGCATCACGTCTTGTTTCTTCCCAGAAAACTCAGAAACCTTTCATATTTCTGGGTGGTTTTATTTATATTTCGTATCAAACTCTAAAAAGCAACAGCTGGGTGGTGGTTGACAAGGAAAATTTTAACAAGAGCTACTACCCAGGATCCTCTGATGTAACTTATCCTTGAGTTTCTTTTGGGGAAGGAGAAAGGGTATCCACCAGAAGAATTCCACTCCAGGCTCTGGAAGAAGGGGCTTGGCGCTCAGGACACTTTCAGTTCATGACTGAAACCTCCTTCCTCCCCACTTTATATTTGAGGGAACTGAAATCGCAGAGGTTAAGTGAGTTGTCCAAGGCTACACAACTAGGAAGTGGATTTGAACCCACATCTTCTGAGTTGAAAACCCATGGCTTCTAATTTTAAAGTATAAATAATTCCTTGACCTGGGCAGCTGGTCCCTTCCTTCTGGTTTGAGGACGTTTGGGCCATTTGAGGAATAGTAATTACTGTTGGTAATCATGTAGCTGCCTGTGCTAAACACGTCATGTCTGTGATGGAGTTTATTCCTTACAGCCCTAGGAAGCGCGTGCAATCACCTCATTTTACAGATGAGGAAACAGGCTGAGATACGTTAGGTCACATGCCTCGCTGGTACGTGAGACCAGATTCACACCCTTGTCTGGCCGACTCGAAACACTCTGAGGCTCTTCCGGAGGGAACCTACCCCTCATGGGTGTGACAGTCATGTTTAAGGTCTTTGACTTCAACTGGAAAGCTGATTTTACAGGTTGAGACCAGACCCTTCAGCCCGGGGAGGCAGGTCTGAGCCTGGTACGAGCTGCTGGGATACAGTCCAAGGCAGCGCTGTCTGCTGTCCTGCCATCTCTCTCCACCACCCCAGCCGCCCCCGTATCTCCCTCCAGATAAGCGCAAGCTCCTGGAGCCCTGGTGCCCAGCCAGCCCCCTCCACACCACCTTTGGCTCTCCACTGGAGCCCTCAGATTAAGTTGTTCATTTTCCTTTTGGGGGAGGAGGGGGCGGCAGCTGGAGTTGGAAGGAGACAGGTTCTTCCAGTTCGTAAATGATTCTCTGGGAGTCAGGTTTGGCTTGATACCTCCAAACAGTTCACCATTTTAGACAAGGAGGAGTTGGCGACTTAAAGAATTGATTTACAGAAGTATTTTTCAAACCGGTACATTCCCCAGATGCAGATGTGCCCCACGTGAGGGATGCAGCACACATTTCCACCTCTGCCAGGTGCCTCCCAGGGCCGGGCTCTGCCATCACACACCTGTCTCACCCTTCATAGCCACCCTGCAAGGTGGAGATTATTGCGTCTCTTACAAAAGAAGAAACTGAGGCCCAGAGCTTTTGCGGCTCCTGTGAGGCCATGAGGGCAGCCAGGGGACACACTGAGCTTTGGACTTGGGCTCCAACAGCCCTGAAGCCTGTGGCTTTCTCTGCACCACCTACCTGTCCCCAGAAAGGACTGTAGGATACCGGCTGAATTCGAGTAGTTTTGTATCTCTCAGTCAGCGACCTTGTCCTTTGTTCAGTGCTGGGCACAGAGTGGTTCCAGAGATAGAGACTGAGGCTATTCCTTGGCTCTGAAAAGCAAACGAGCCTTGCTCCGTGTTTATGCTCTCTGGGTGGCAAGTCTTGTACCTGGGGGAGAGCTGAAACAGTAGGAGGCAGTGTTTATGTGAGTGATGCCAAAGTGAGCACTGCAGATGTTTAAGGAGCCGAGAGAGCATCTGGGAGGGGATCCATGTCTTATCAGCACCTGGCAAAGCACAGGCCCAGCTCTCCACGTGTGGTGACTTTGCTGAGGTGCAGGGAACAGAGCCACCAGGTCAGTGCTCCTGGAGGACAGAAGCCTGGCTCAAGACTGGAACTTGGCTAGGCCTGGAGCAGGGAATGTACCTTCAGCTGAGCACGGTGCCAGGCACGTTGGAGGCTCCCAGGGTGGAGAGGAGGAGGGGGAGGGGTCCCATGCTGTTGCCACTGCCCCCTTGGCCAGCAGCGTCTGGGTGTCTGCCCCCAGCTGGCTGCTCCCTGCAGGTGGTACCTGCCGGGCTGCCGTACAGCGTTCATGTGTGTGCTTCTCTCTCGCGGGGCTCTCCCGGTGGCTTTGTCCGTGGCCGCCTCCCTGTCCCGTGCATCCCCGCCACCTCCTCTGCCCAGAGACTCCTCTCGGCCGCTGCTCTGTCTCCTGCACCCTGCAGCCCACAGGAGAAGCCAGAGCCCCTCCATGATCTGCCCGGGATGCCCCCACCACCCCTTGTCATGAGGTTGGAACTTCAGACACCTTGAACTTGCTGTCATTCTGCAGCCATCCTGGCTGTTTCCAGACTCACACCTGTGTGGTGTTTCTTTTGCCTGAGAACTTCTGTTCCCTGGTCTTCTAATGAAATTCACCTTGTTCCTAAAATTGTAGTGTTTGGGCATCCCCTGTCTGCCCTGTGGCTCCTCTGGATACCTCTAGGCTCTGTTGGACACTTCCTTATCTGGCTTCCACGCCCTGTGTTTGTCTTTTAAAAGCGCTTGCCTGTTGTCTTATAATCAACTCTTTATACACCTGTCGTCCTCACTAGGCCCCATCTCTGCATCTCTGGGACCTAGGGTGATGCGTGGCTCTTGCTTAGGCACCAGTAATTGTTGCTGAATGAATGAGTAAAGGATGAAGGAAGAAAATAAACACCATTCTCTGCTTTTAATATTATAAGGCCAGCCCACAGTCCAAATGCACCCACAATAGTGTTTCTGTCTGGAGAGTGGGAAGCCGCCCAGCCCAAGGGCCTTGTCTCTGTGTTTGCTGACCTCCTGCTGCCAGGCCGCTGTCTGGGGGAGCGTGGTATGCTGTATCGTCTTGTTTACAGACCCTCTCGAGCCCTCCTGACAGCTGGGCCAGCCCTAGATCCTCTACGCTTGTCTTCTTGTACTAGCTTTGGATTCTGGAAAAATAGCTATTGCTTTGGAAAATCGACCCTAACTTATTTTTGTTCCTTTGAAACTTGAATGACTTTCCTAAGAAATGCCTGAGGTTAGAGTGGTGCAGAGAGACAGGCCAAAACCCAGGCGAGCTATTTTCGTGATGTGAATGAATACCCATCGCATTTTTCCTTCCATCGGCCTGAGCACTTGTTCCAAATAGCTCACAGCTTGGGCTCACAAAGCACAGACTCCTTTTGTACGTCGGGAGGAGACCCACGTGTGTCTGTGTCTTTCTGTATGCCTGAGTGGATGCCGTGCTTGCTGCGGATACAAGGAGCAGAGAGAAGTTTTGAGAAGTTGCCGTTTCTCGTCTGTATAGGGCAAGGACCTGCCCTCTGGTAACTAATGGAGGAAGACTTTCAAGTTTGGTGTCTAGGGATAGGTGGGAAGGCCATGAAATCAAGGGAGGCACATACTTTGAATGTTTTGGTCCCTGCACTGTTCTGTGGTTAGATTACACTCATATTAGTCGACTAATTTACAGCACCATGAATTAAAGGTTTTCAGTGGTGCTCACAAAATCTAGTGTGTTTCTCTGCTTTGCCCCCCCCCCCCAGTTGTTATTTCTAGAACTGTCTGGCTCATAGCAAGATTGACCAGGTAATGCTGACATCAGCCAGGGCGTATCTTTGAGCAATCTCTAGTTCTTTACAGCCTGCGAGAGGAGTGGGGGTGTTGGGGGGGGGAGATTGCCAGCAAGACGGCATTGCCAGGTCAGAAGGGATGACTGTACATTTTCTATAGATGGTTTATGTTTAGCATTAAGTATTAATATTTAGTATGCTTAACATCCCAAAGGAATTTTATTCTTCCCTCTCAGCACCCATCCCCCCCCACCCTGCCCGCATTGCCACGGAGCTCACCTCTGCCTTCACGTACCTTTGCAGGCGTGACGCGTCTCCAGGTACTTCATGGTGTTCTCCTCTGGCCTCTCCATACCACCGCTCGACACAGCTCCTGAAACATGGGGGAAAACGAAGATGAGAAGCAGAGCCAGGCCGGGCAGGTTTTTGAGAACTTTGTCCAGGCTTCCACGTGCAAAGGCACCCTCCAGGCCTTCAACATCCTCACACGACACCTGGACCTAGACCCTCTGGACCACAGGAACTTTTATTCTAAGCTCAAGTCCAAGGTGACCACCTGGAAGGCCAAAGCCCTGTGGTACAAACTGGACAAGCGTGGATCCCACAAGGAGTATAAGCGAGGGAAGTCTTGTATGAACACCAAGGTAAGGGAAAACCCTGTGATTTCTTATGTGGGGCATGCGGGTTGGCTTGCCGGGAGGTTAGGAAGCTGTGGCCATTCTGCCATTCTAAGGTTCTCAATAGGCGTGGGCGTGTGTTAGCAATTTGCTCGGTCGAAGATTTCCTTTGTCTGTACGTGCACAGCTTACCCTGGGGGGGGAGCTTCTGTCTGATCCCGATGGCCTCGGCTTCACTTCTTGTGTCCTCTCAAAGGCAGAGAGACAGAGGCGTGCTTGGCATTATCCTCCTTCTACGATTACCACGACCACTACTACTTCTAGTAGCTACGATTTATTGAGCAACTTCCGTGCGCACTTTATAAACATGGTCTCAGCGAACACTTCCATGGTCCTTGAGGCCATTTTAGAGCTATGGAAACTGAGAAGTCAATTATCTTGCCCAAGATCACACAATAAGGAGGCAACCTTGATCTTTCTGTTTCTAGAGGTTACGGCCTGAATTCTGTTTCCCTGGGAGCCAACATTGTAGAAAGATCCCTTGACTTTAATTGGCTAAGAAATAGGTCTTTGGGGGCGCCTGGGTGGCTCAGTCATTAAGCATCTGTCTTCAGCTCAGGGCGTGATCCCAGGGTCCTGGGATCGAGCCCCGCATTGGGCTCCCTGCTCTGCCGGGAGCTGGCTTCTTCCTCTCCCACTCCCCCTGCTTGTGTTCCCTCTCTCGCTGGCTGTCTCTCTGTCAAATAAATAAAATCTTAAAAAAAAAAAAAAAGAAAGAAATAGGTCTTTGGTCCTTACTGCCTTTTCCCCCCTCTGTCTTTCCCTTCTTCCCCCCAGCCTCTTCCCCAGGATGCCTTTCTGGGCTCACGGTCTCACTGGCACTTAACCGTCCACAAGCTGATTACTTCCCCCACTGTTTGGCCATAGGCAACATTGGTGAACATGGCCTAAGCACGCCACACATCATATCACTTCTCTCACTGCGATGCCTATTGCCTAAGGGGCTGTCAGCCCCGGGCAGTGGTCCAGACTGTATGTTTAGGTTAGAAGTGAGCGTGCTGTATTTAGACCTCACAGGAGGTAAGTCAGCCAGAGCCCTTGGAATTTTAGTTGGTGCCAATCCCAGACAAGAGGATTGAACTCTCCATGGCGATCAGGACTGTTGTGTTTTTGTTTTGGTGATGAGGAGCTGGTGAGTATACCGTGGGATACGGCCGCTTTCCCTTGCCCCCAAGGGGACAGCCGCCAAAGCTGCTCCAAGCCTGGGGCGCACTGACTTTACGGGGCATAGGAAGAGCGTTTCACCGGCCAGAACTTCAGCCCGGAGCTCTAGCCATCTAGGTAGTGCCCATAAGCTGCCAAGCTTTAGCCCTTTACACTTAAGCGGAGACAGAGTGTTGAAGAAAAAGGAGAGAAAGGGGTGCGGCTGGTCCCCGAGGCACCACCCCCACCTATCTGCTGTAACTTCATGGCTCCTTGTTCACTGGGAAGCTCTTCAGACTTGGAGAGGGAGGCACTGTTTGTTTTCAAAGCATCACCCTTTTCAGTAACAGCATGTGGCGGCTTTCTTTTGAAAAGGTCCCGTAGAAGTCAGGTGGCCAGCCTGCAAGATGTTTTCTCAGGAAGGTTTTCAGAGACCTTATTCTGTGAGGAAATGCCAGGGCCTCATGCGCCCAACAGTTTCTGGCTGTTGAGAGGACTCTCTTGGTGATCTGAAGGAGGGAGTGAGCCGGCAGGGGGATGGGATGGAGGCCTGACCACCAGGAAGATGTGCTCTTTTTCGAAAGTCACCAGTTGGTTGGTTGCCTCGCCTGTCTGGTCAGCCCTTACTTTACAAGCTTTGATGGTTGAAATAGAAGAGTCCTTGTGGACTCCTGTGCTTGGCAGGTCACCACTGGTGCCTGAGATACAAAGGGATAACACTAATATCTGTAGTTAACGATGCTGAGTTGAGAGTGCATCTTGCTCAGGAATTTTATGCCTCGTAGGAGGAGGAACAAAGAGTTTTCACATGTGCGGTAGCCCATCTCCTAAAATCTAGCTAGATCCTGAAGCGTGGAACACATTTGGAAATGTCCTCTAAGTATGGCTCGGACTGTGTGAGGTCACGTGAGCCGCACACTTCAGAAACCCAGCTCAAAGCTAAACAAAAAAGGGAACCATTAACTGGTATAAACAGGAAGGTCCAGACAGTCTTTCCCAGCCTCTCTCCTTCCATCTGTGTCTTGGACGTTTTGCTCTAGGTTGGCTCCATTCTTCCGTCCTGCAAACAGATTTTCTCCATGTTGGTGGCCTCTAGCTCGCATCTTTATAGCTCTGTGACCCAAAGGCTAGACTCTCTCCTCCTGCTCAATATTGAATAAAATCTCAGGGAAGGATTCTAATTGGCCTGTCTGTGGACCAATTATTGTGCCCAAACCAGGAGCACTGGCTACTGTCTTTGGTAGCCCTTTCAAGCGTCACATGATTGACGTCAGGGAGGACAGGCTCCCAAGGTCATGGAGGTGTGAGATGGATAAATAGCAGGGGCTGTTTATGTGCGTTTCTGTGTGTAGAGTCTCTCTCCATATTGGATTCATGTGGATGGTTAATACCCAGCTCGAAGAGCCTAGAGCGTGTAGTCCTTGTGAGTCAAACAAAACACAGAACATGGGTCCTCCCTCTCTCTAACGTGAACAGACCTTGTCTCACTCACTCACCTGGTACAGGTGTCCTCGGGTGGAGTAGTTCATGCTGAGCATAAGCCAGACAAGAAGTGCTGGGTATCAGCATGCATGCGGATGAGCACTGATGCTACGACATATAGCACAGGTGTGTCAGGCATGAGGCGCGTAGCCAAGCTCCCGGCTGGCCACAGTTAGAGTAGAAATAAATGCAGTTCAGCCAGAACCCTCACCTTTCCATTGTTGTGGACATCTCAGCACCATCGGGAGTGGGTCTGGGCTTTAACATTTCACAAGCATTTCACAAGCTACCATGTGCTAAGCACTGTGCTGCTGTCTTCATGCCGGCAGTGTGCGTGTGTGTGTGTGCGCACGCACGTGTGAGTGTATATGTGTATATGTATGTATGCATGTATGTTGTCAGTGGTGGTTGGGGGAGAGGGACCAGCATCTATTTGGAGAAGAGAGCCTCTGGTGGGGGTGCCAGGGAACAGGGAGAAGGACCTACAGTGTCTTTAGAGCAGTGGCTTAGGTGTCAGTTGCACAATCTAACTTGGGATCACTGGTCATTATTGGTTAGTTATGAGGGTTTTGTCAGGCACCTAACGACTCTGTCCTTGGGTGTGATCTGTTTTGATAAGGATACAGTGAACCAAGGATCAAGCCAAATTAACTCTTTAAGGACTAATACTGGCTCCGCATCAGGGTAGTACCCTGATCAAATGTCACATCCAGTCGCGTAACGTTCCTGGGGGAAAACAGCCCAGAAGGAAAACGAAACAAAGCAAAACGATACAATGTTTGATATGGGAATTGCCATCATCAGGAAATCATGAAGCCTTGTCTTTTATATGTACCTAATGTCAGAAGGAACTTGAGAGGATGTTGTGTACCATCTCTCCATTTGACCCGTGACATCGAGAGACCCAGGAACCTGAAGTTATTGATCTGAAGCTATAGGGTGGCTTTGTCAGGATTTGGACTCTACTGATGGGTTTCCTCCAATATTCTTTTGTTCATTCACTCAGCAGGTGTTTCTAGTGCTCCATGCCTTACTAGGCACCTGATGGGGGAGGAGGCTTGAAAGAAGAAGTGGCTCTGAGCAGTTCGGGAGACACATTATTTCTGTATTTATTGACTTATTTAGCCATTCATGAGGTGAATAATTATTGAGCAGCTGCTACGTGCCAGGCACTTGTCTAGGTACCAGCCAGCCATGAACTAGCTCTGTGGCCTGGGGCAGGCTACTCAGATCGCTGATCCTCAGTAGTGCTGCCTGTAAAATGAAGGTGGCAGTGGTCCCTCTCTCACGGAGTTGCTGTGAGCACTGAGGCAATCTGTGTGAAGTATTGAGAACATCATAAGTGATCAGCAAATGCTTAGCCGATATTTTCGTTAATATCCTAAGTGTATGAGACAGGTGCATCCACTGTCCTGCAGAAGTAGAGAAGAGCAATGACAGCGGGACTGGGGCAGTCTGGGAATGCTTCCCGGAAGAGAAGGTATGATTTGGAGCTTGACATATGAGAAGTTTGCCTTGCTTAGCTGAAGGCAAAGAGCTGTATTCCAGGGAGAGTGTGTTGCTGTGTAAAAAGAAAGAAAGAAGGTGTGGGTGGGGAGAGAGGGTGAGAGCCAGGGAGAGCAGAACAGATGGATGCAGGAGGAGACCCAGAAAGAACGGCCTCCCGGGGACAGGCTGTGAAGAGAGGGTCTTGTAGGCAAACAGAGGACCGGGGACCATTGAGGATGAGCCTGGACTCCTGTTCCAGGGTTCTTTCTACCACCCTCTGTGGGGTCGCTCGGTGACCGCAGATAACCAGTGCAGACCAGAAGGCATTTGTACATCATAAAAACAAGAGTGCAGGAAATGACTCATGAACTCTTGTCACCAGCAGGAATGAGGCCAACCTATAAAATGAAAACGGGTGGGTTCTCTGGTGAGTAGGAAATGTCTGGATTTTGTGAACATCCAGCAGGGTCACCGCGGTACCTTTTGTTCCTGACTGTTACCCTTGCCCACCTCTGCCTCTGCAGGGGCCCCCCCCGGTGGTGGGTAGCCCAGGCTTGGGTGATGCAAGGGTTTCCCGAGCCTCCTAAGCCAGCACGGCAGGAGGTAGGGAGATAGGGTGGGAGGGGCGGAGCTGGCAGGGAAGGCTGCTATCTCCTAGCCTAGATAAGCCTATCTGACATTCCGGACCTCTGAAATCACCCACCGCTGCCCTCAAAGCGGGGCTCTGCCGTGCTGGCGGGGGCTCGTCAGGTTCCACTCTGCCTAATATGGACAGCTGCAGGCAGGGACGATAGGGCAGAGGATGATCTCTGGGGTACCCGTTCCTGCAGGTGACCTCTGGCTTTGCCTGCTTACCTGTAACGGCCACCCGGTGCTGCTGTGTTCCACGGGTTTTCCAGCCTAGATTACGAAGGGTTTGTGTTCATTGCTACCCTTGTCACCACTGACTCACATGGAGTTGGCGGGCTCAGCGTGAGTGTGTGCGCTGGACATGAGATATGAGCTTGAGTGAATCCAGTCCCCCAGATATTACCCTGAGATAAAAAGCTCTCTTTTTTGGCTGTCTTCATAGGAAGTGGTTAATTTGGGTTCCCTCTGGTTCATTTTATAAATACAGTTATCAATAAAGACTTCTTTGTCTTTTTAAGAAAAAAAACTAGTTTCCTTTAAAAAAAGAAATGTATGCTTATGATTAAAGAAAAAAAAATTCAAGCAGGACGAGAACAGGTAGTGTGGTAAGTGTATCTTTTCCCCAGGTGCCCAGGTGCCAGCTCAGGAGGCAATCACCTGACCATTTTCTACCTGCTTTTCCTGAAAGTCTCTGCACGTGTGTGCGTGTGGGCGTGTGTGCGTGTGGGTGTGTGTGTGTGTGTGTGTGTGTGCGCGCGCGCGGGCCCTGATGTGGGCATCCCCCCGGCTACTTACTTTTTTACTGGAAAATGGTTTGTTTACATATTGGCACCTTGCTTTTTTCACTCAAATATATCTTGGAGATTGTTTTATGTTAGTATGTGGGGCTCTAATCCTTTTATTATTTTCATGGCTTCCATTTCACAATTAATTCACCTGCTTCCTCATTCCGAGTCTCTTGCCATTTTAACTAGTGCTACAGTAACTTTTCTCCCACATACTCCGTATCATGAAAACGGATCTGTGAGATAGTCGTGAGGATTCCGAGCCAAAGGGTAATGTGCATCACATTGAAAATACCTTAGGCACTGTGGCGTTCTCCCTGGAGGTTCTTCCAGCGGCCAGTCCCCACCGACAGTGCAGGAGAAGAGTCCTTCTCCGAAAGGGGAGCTACCACAGCAGGATATTGCCTGCTGGGATCTCCTTAGCCTTACTGAATGGGCGTTGGGATGGACACCCCCTGAATCCTTGAGTCTGGGCTGGGGGGCTTGAGCAGGGCCACTGAGTGAAGAGCAGTCCAGTAATAGTAAAGCAGGGACGGCTGCCACCACTGTAACAATCACAGCCGCAACCACAGCTTCATTACTGTTACTAACACCCGACGTCTGCATAGCACTTTAAGTTGAAAAATAGTTGCATATACATGGTTTTGTTCAGAGGTTTGCTTTATGAGTGACTATGAATGCTCTTTAAAAGGGGAACAAATACAAGTGTATACTTTCCTCTTCAAATTTTGTCAAATAATGGGAGCTCTTAGAGCCAGCCCACGGAGGATGTATACTGCTTGTGCTGAACAGGGGCCCCTTCCTGGCTTAGCTAGCTTGCTCTCTGTGTGATTCAGTTTAAGCAAGCATCACCTCCTTCAGGGGGCCTTCCTTGAGCTCTTCTCCACTTCCTCTTCTCTTATTCCATCCTCAGCCTGGGTTTGGTGAGCACCGGGAGCTCCAGGCTCTGGTCCTACGAGATCTTGTTGATCAGCATCCCTCCTTGATTGCTTTTTATGTCTCTTTCTCACTGTGGGCTCTGTGATGATGGGGACATGCCTGGCTCATCCCCAGGTCTCAAGCACCCAGCTTATTTTTAAACCAGATATCAGTAGAGAGATAGTGGCCTGAGGGTTAGTGGCTATATTCTCTGATTCTCTAGGCCAGTGCTGTCTAGTAGAAATACAATACAAGTCACATATGTAATTTAAAATTTTCTCATAGCAACATTTAAAAAGGACTAAAAATGGTGAAATTGATTGTAATAATATATTTACTCTGATATATCCACAATACTGTTTTAACCGGTAGTCAAGATTAAAAAATATTGATATATCTCATATTCATTTTTTTATTAAGTCCTAAAATCATGTATGTATTTTACAGCTCATCTCAATTCAGACTAGTCACATTTCAAATGCTCAATAGCCACATGTGACTAGTGGCTGTTAAACTGTATATTGCAACCCTAGGCATTCCATCACACTTGTCACCTTGTAGTAGCAAGATGGCTGCTGCAGCTCCAGCCATCACATCTGCTTCCAAGACCAGAAGAAGGTAGAAGGTGCTGCTTTAGCTACAAACATTGCCTTATCATGTGGGCAAAAGTGTTCCCAGAAATCCCATTAAAACCCCATGAGGGCAGGAGTTGTTGTCTATACTTGGCTGATTTCCCAGGACCTAGATTAATGCCTGACAAATGGTAGGTATTTGTCACAGGTTAGATCTTCAAAAACAGATGCTTAGAAGGCGTTCAGAATATAAGGTGTTCATTAGCAATCAATGCCTGTGAAAAGAATGGGAGAGGAAGCAGGATTGGACAGAAGACTGAGCCCAAGAGAACCAAATGCCTGCAGGTTCAAGCCATTGGTCATTTCCTACTTGGCCTTTCAGCAAATGAGTTTTGCAAAAGACAAAGGGTGGGAAGCCACAGTTCTCTATATAACAAGTTCCACAGGTAGGAATACAAGCAGTATACTATGTAACTTAGTTCTAAGAGTGTATACTTAGGGATGGTAAGTTGTAAATATAACAGTATATACATACATTCTTCCATGCATTCTTTTATATTACATAAAAGCTCTTCACCTTAAACTTCACTGTAGCTTCTTGGGAAGAAAACCCAAATATGTTCTAACTTCCGAGCCTGCTCAGAGCCTTCCGCTGTATGTACCATGTTTTATTGCCACCTGGCATACTCCCCACCCCCTCTTATGTGTCATAGTCTTAAGAGATATAAATACAGGGTAGCAAGCTGTCACCAGACGCTTGTCCACGGAGTTCAGCAGTGGGAAGGTTTGTATTCTCACATCCTTTCTCTGGGAGACAGCTGTCTAAATCTGGGGAAATTCCTTTATGTCCGAATCCAGGGAAGCTAGCATGGCGATGCTTACTCCACAGCTCTTTGATGTTCTCTCTAGCTTTAAGAAAGTGATCTCTTCCATTTACTTCTTTTCCCCATTCTTTATGCTTTTTTTTTAAACTGTGGATATATATAAAATTTACTATTTTAATTTTAATTGCCATTTTATGTGTACAGTTCAGTGACATTAATTATATTTACCACGTTACAGAACAATCACTGTTTCTATTTCCAAAATTCATCACCCCAGACAGAAACCCCGTACCCACCAAGCAAGAAGTCCCCTTCCCCCTACTCCTCTGCCCCTGGTAACCTCTGATCTACTTTCTGTCTCTATAAAACTTCTATTCTAGGCATATCAGGTAAGTAGAATCATGTAATATTTGCTGTTTTGCGTCTGGTCCTTGTCTCACTTAGCACAGTGTTTCAAGGTTCGCCTGTGTGGTAGCAGGTATGAGAATCTGCTCCTCTCTATTTTTTTTCAACTTTAATAATATATTTTATTTAACCCAGTGTATCAAAAATATGATCATTTCAACATGTAATTACAATAAAAGTTAGGATAAAATATTTTTTTAAAAGATTTTATTTATTTGACAGAGATAGAGACAGCCAGCGAGAGAGGGAACACAAGCAGGGGGAGTGGGAGAGGAAGAAGCAGACTCCCAGCGGAGGAGCCTGACATGGGGCTCGATCCCAGAACGCCGGGATCACGCCCTGAGCCGAAGGCAGACGCTTAACGACTGAGCCACCCACGCACCCCTAGTTTACTTTTTTTAACTAAGCTTTCAAAATATATATTTACTCTTAACAGCACATCTCAATTTGAAGGCTAAATTTTAAACAGAAATTTTAAACAGAAATACTTAATCTGTATTCCAATTCCGTAAAATTTATAGTTGAGAAAGTAGACTCACACACGTGCAGGTTACCCAACCACACTCAAAAGTTTTCCAATAGCTGACTCGAGTAGGAGGTGCGGTTTTTTTTTTTATTACGGTAAAATGTATATAACATTTACCCTTCAACCATTTTAAGTGTACAGTTCAGTGGCATGAAGTGCATTTACATTGTTCTGCAACCGTCACGCCATCCAGCTCCCAACGCCCCCCTTTATCATCCAAACTGAAGCATCCCAGACTATACTCAGTAACCAGTACTTCCCCACTCTCCCCTCCCTCAGCCCCGGCCGTCACCACTCAGCCTTCTGCCTTTATGACTCCGGCTACTCCAGGTGCCTTACGGAAGTGGAACCCTGCAATACTTGCCTTCCGTGACTGGCTGATTTCACTTTGCATTACGTCCTCAAGGTTCATCTGTGTCGTAACATGGGTCAGAATTCCCTTCCTCCTGGAGGCCGAAGAGTTCCACATTGTACGTGTGTAGACCCCATTTTGTTTGTCTGTTCATCCCTCGATGAGCACTTGGTTTGTTTCCACCTGCTGGCTGTTGTGAATGCCGGCGCAGTGAGCCCGTCGAGCTCCTGTTTTCTGTGGTCGGGGCGATCTACCGAGGAGTAGAATCGTTGAGTCCTGTAGTAATGCTGCGTTCCACTTTTGAGTAACAACCAGACTCTTTCCACCTACTCGTATTTTTTTTAATCGCCACCCCTGAGTTAAATTTCCCACAATTATTAATCCATGAAAGAAGTAATTTTGAGTGTCTACTGCAGGCCAGGTACCAGGGAGACCGCAGCAACGAGAACAGCCGAAGTGCCTGCCCTCTTGTAGTTTGTGTTCTTCCCAGAGGCAGAGTAAGAGTGTGTGCGTGTGTGTGAGTGGTGAGTGCTAGGGAGAAAGTCGAGGAGAAAGCAAGGAGAAGTAGCTGTGGCTGTCCTGAGCAGAGGTGGGTTGCCGTTTTACAGAAGGATATGCTAGGAAGGCTTCTCCGTGACAGTAATATTTGAGCACAGAACTAAAGAGAGCGAGAACATGAGCATGTAGGCTCTTGGAGGGAAGAGAATTCCAGACAAAGGGAACAGCAGCAGGCCTAGACGTGCTGACAAGCGAAGGTGCTCAGTGTGTTCTGGGAACAGCAAGAAGAATGTAGAGGTTGGACGGCACCAGGGTGGGTCCAGGACGGGGGCCTGGATGTGTGGACCGTGAAGCCTGTGGGAGGACTTGGCCTTTTACTCTGAATGAGACACAAAGCCATGGAAGGCATTTGCGTGGAGAGTCGCATGAGCCTTGGTCATGGAAGGGATGTGGAGTCTGAGTGATACTAGAAGGGGAGGTACACCGGTCTCCCAGCTGTGAGTAACAGCTGTCTCAGGCGTAAGGAATTCACCGCATCCCGTGCGCGTCATGTCTTGGAGGCGCTGCGTGTGCTTTCACCACAAGCAGCAGATGAGGGAAAGGCTACAGCCAGCCTTGCTGCCCAGATTCGGGCAGACTTGGTCATTCTGGTTTAAAGTCTTCTCAGAAGGAAAGAAT
The DNA here is from genome assembly GCF_017311325.1 of Ursus maritimus. Lineage (NCBI taxonomy): Eukaryota > Metazoa > Chordata > Mammalia > Carnivora > Ursidae > Ursus > Ursus maritimus. Next base: position 1,515,208 of record NW_024424786.1, read on the forward strand.
CCTCCTGGGTGCCCACAGAACTTAACACTACCTAAGAAGTATGTCCGTCAGTTTACTCTACTCCCTCACTGAGTAACTGCTAAGTGCTGGCTCTCTGTGCTGGACACGGGAGAGGAGGATGAAGACAGGGAAGACCCCGCACTCACAGGCCTTTCTGTCCACTTAGGAGAGAAGAGAAACACACAGAGATCATTTTATCATGTCATCCCCAGAAGGTCCTTATGTCGTGGGTGTTGTGCTAGAACTGGGAGAGAGGAGCTGATTCTAGAGAGGTGGCAGGGAGGTGGCATTTAAAGCTGCGATCCCTAGGTGAGAAGCAGGCAGCCAGGCAAAGAGTTGGTTGTTCAGAGAGGACAGCAAGTGCAAAGGGCCTGAGGTGGGAAAGCTCTTGGCCAGTTGGAAGAAGCAGCCAAGACAGGGCTGGGGTGAGCAAAGGGGATAGTGGAACGAGGGGAGGCAGGGGGTGAGGGCCAGGAGGCAGATCATTGAAGGGCCTTCCATGTAGCTGTTGTAACAGTGTTTGCCTTTATTCGGAGAACTCTCTTTGCTTACTAAGTATCGTGATGTTGCCTCTGTTTCTTCATCTGCGAAGTGGGAATACTAAGAGCTATCACCTCACAGGGCTGAGGTGAAGGTTATATGCGAAATACACCTAAAGCACTTAAAGTACCTGGTAGCGGTTAGTTTCCTCCCTTTTGAAACTGTCGTTGCATTTGTGACACAACTTTCTTGATTCATTTTTGAAAGTCATCTTCATGCTCTTTCTCCTTTTCCATAGGACATACGAGGAGTCCTCCAGGGGCTTGTATCTGACTCCTTTGGCTTCTACTGGGGGTGCTTTCTCAGGGGGGACCTTCCCTACACTCAGCTGTCACTCCCCATGATATGATGAGAGATGACTCTCCACAGTCGCTACCTTTTTGAGCCCCGTGACCCCACTTGTGTACCTGTGGTTTCTTTAGGATGCCCCTTGGGCACCTTTAAACCACATTCACCAACTTCTTTTGGATACCTGCTTCTCCTCCCCTGTTTCTTCACTTCCCCTTCCTTGGCCATTCATTCATGCCCATCCCTTGTCCTGCATTCCCATCTCCCCCACTTTGGTGGCAGCAGTGACCTTCTACCTAGGTGGTCACAATCGCCAGTCTCTCGACTCCCTCTTGCCTTTCTCCCTCTCCAGCCCAGCTACACACCCCAGTGGGGCCATCTTTCCGAAGCACAGATCTGACTGCGGCTCTTTGCTCAAATCTGTGGCTCCCTGGCGCCTGTCGTACGGTCCCGCCCCCAGCTTGGCCTGGTGCCCTGACTGATCCGCCCACCCCTACCTCACCAGCCTGGTGTTCCAGAACTCCCTTCCCACGTACCCCATCCTAGCCGCACAGTGCTCCTTGCTCCCCACCCCTTCCCCATCCTGCTCTAGCCAGCATTCCCACATGTCCGATGCCCACCCCCCTGGACCCTGTCCTCAGAGGCCCTCCGCCTTTGCGGTTCCAGCAGCTGCCACCCACCCCCTCCTCCTCAGCCGCCCATTCCCAGGGCCACGCCTAGCAGTTTGCCACCACCCAGAACTGCTCCACCTCAACTCACCTAAAAGGCTCCTCTCCAACCCCACTCAGAGCTGCTGCTCCTCTCGCCAGGCCGCCCTCTCCGCACCTGCCCCTGGTTCCCATCCTTGGCCGGCTCGTCCCTTGCCTGCCCGCCATCAGCCTTGCCTCTCCCTGCCTTCCTCTGCTTGCCCATCCTGGGGCAGTGTCTCGCTGCCCTGACAGTGGGCTGACCCCACCCTGGGAGAGCCGCCTTGAACTTGCCCTGGGGGGGAAGGTAGCAGAGTGGACGGTCTGGGGACAGACATAGGATAACTCCGTGCTGAGCGGCCTGGTACTGCCTTTGTTGAAACAAAGCCTAGCCTGTTGTCTAACTCCCTCCCTTCCTTCATCTCCCTCCATCCGATGCTGCCCCCTCCCTTTAAGCAGCTGCCCCTTCTCATGAAACTGATGTCATCAGATCTGTTTCTTTCTCTCTTCTCAACCAAATTCTTGGGGAAGATGATCTCTGTACTTCTTGCTCCCGTGGCTTCACCTCCCTCCCGTTCCAGCTTCCTTCCCACCATGCTAATAAAGATGATCATTTTCAGGGTCCCTGGGGGCCTCGGAGTTAGCCAGACCATGACAGCTGTTGTATCCTTGCCTACTCCGTGACTTTCAGACATGGGACGTGGCGGGTCATCATCTCCTTGAAACTCTCCTCCCTAGAGAGGCGCCTAGGTGAAGTCCACGAGCCCTGGTCACTGGGGGAGGGGAGAATGCAGATTATGCTCCCTTGCAAGGAATTGTAAACCTGACTGTCACCAGGTCCAAATTCTCCCAGTGTTTTCGTGCCTTCCTGGCAGGAAGAGTTGTCATAAAGAGCCCATCGTTGGCCTTTCTGCTGCTGCTGCTGCTGAGGTCAGCGACAGGTGTGGGCAGCGTGGATTTATGGTCCCTGCTAGTGCTGCAGGAGTCTCTTGTATTTCCCCCCTCTCCACCCAGCTCAGACTTACCGGGCGCTCCAGATCCTCCAGAACGACTTACCCTTTATTAGAGTTTAGTGATGCGTCACAATGGGATTAAGTGTTTCTGCTCAAGAAGCACTTCTGCACCTAGCATCTGACTTGATTCTCCTACTAACTCTGTGAGGTAATAAGGGCTGGTGTTGTCATTCCAACCTTATAGATGGGGAAACTGAGACTGAACCGAATTAAAGGGCTTGCCTAGAATTTCATGGGATAAATGGAAGAATGAAAGAATGTTCAGAACTAGGGGTTGCAGACTACAGTGCCCAGTGAACTGACCTTTGTGTGAGGACCTCACTGTAGGCACTGACAGTGTCAGAAATACGAAATCCATTGTACCTCCAACCACACTATTTCTTCACTTAGTATTGAACGTCAAAGTTAGGGCGGGGGTGGGGGGTGGTTCTCAGACATCATTCCTACCTTTATTTTCAAAAGAAATCCTGTCTGGGGGCGCCTGGGTGTCTCAGTCGATTGAACATCAGGCTCTTGATTTCTGGCTCAGGTCACTATCTCGGGGACATGGGATCGAGCCCCGCATGGGGCTCTATGGTCAGTGTGGAGTCTGCTTAAGATTCTCTCTCCCCCTCTGCCCTTCCCCTGCTGGCACTCCCAGTCAGTCAATCAGTCAGTCAATATCTTAAAAAAAAGAAATCCTTTCAAAAATATTTACGGTGGATACCATGAATTTGTACTTCCTAGTCATAGTTTTAGAATTTCACATTTGAGTGTTTGCTTATTAGATACTCTCAGTTCACGTTCTGGCACCATGAAGCTCTTTTGACGGATGTAGTAGTTTGAAATTTGGGGTTAAAGATGGAATTTGGGGGCGCCTGGGTGGCTCAGCCATTAAGCGTCTGCCTTCGGCTCAGGTCATGATCCCAGGGTCCTGGGATCGAGCCCCGCATCGGGCTCCCTGCTCGGCAGGAAGCCTGCTTCTTCCTCTCCCACTCCCCCTGCTGTGTTCCCTCTCTCGCTGTCTGTGTCTCTCTCTCTGTCAAATAAATAAATAAAATCTTGAAAAAAAAAAGATGGCACTTGCAGCCTTATATCAGCTTTAGCATCTAATTTATTTTGTTTTATTTGCACAAATTTAAAAATACGGCGTTGTAAGTAAAAGGGTTTTCAACAGCTTGCTTTGCAGTCTCTCTGATGACATTGATCCAGTAACTCAAACGTGCAGTAGGTGGATCTAGCTTGTTTTAAGGTTCAACTTCGATATTCAAATTTTTTGATCCGTAAAATGAAGGTAATATTACCCCCTTCAAGGAGTTGTTGTAAGTAGGAAATGTAGCCGCTTAGATGAAAGCCCGCAATTTTGTGAGCATTCAGTAAATGCAGACTTATTATTTTGCCCTACAGGTTTGAGGCAAAGGTTTACAGGTGTCCCCCATGCTGGGGATTCCTCACAGTACTGCTCTGCTCTGTGGTGGTTTGGGTTTGGGTTTGGGCCTTTAAAAAATTTTTTTTCCTCAGAGCAGTTTTAGGTTCACAGCAAAATTAAAGGGACTGTACAGAGATTTCCCACATACCCCCTGCCTCACCCATGCACAGCCTCCCCATTATCCTCACCCCCCACGAGAGTGGTAGATTTATCACAACTGCTGAGCCCACACTGACGCATCCTCATCACCCAAAGTCCACATTTATCTTCGGGTTCATTCTTGGTGGTGTTCATTCTATGGGTTTAAACGGAGATGTCATGTATCCGTCATTATGATATCATGCAGAATATTTTCACGTCCTAAAAGTCCTCTGTGCTCTGCCTGTTCGTCCCTCTTCCCACCTTCCCTGCCACTGGCAACCATGGTCTTTTTTATTGTCCTCACAGTTTTTTGACATTCTTTTCTAAAATGTCACGTAGTTGGAACATACAGTATGTAGCCTTTTCTGATCAGCTGCTTTCACCCAGGGATATGCATTTAAGTTTCCTCCTGGCCTTTCCTGGCTTCATAGCTCATTTCTTTCTGGGGCTGAATGCTATTCCATCGTCTGAATGTAGCACAATTTATCTACTCACCTACTGAATGGACATTTTGGTTGCTTCCAAGTTTTAGCAATGATGAATAACGCTGCTGTAAACATCCTTGTGTGGGTCTTTGTATGGACATAAGTTTTCAGCTTCCTTGGGCAAACACCAAGGAGCCCGACTGCTCCTTGGTCATATGGTCAGAGTATGTTTAGTTTTGTAAGAGACTGTCTGACTGTCTTCTGAAGTGGCTGCACCCATTTGCATTTCCACCAGCAATGGATGCGGGTTCCTGGTCTCCGTCCTCATCAGCACTTGGTCTGTCCGTGTTCTGGATTTTGGCCCTCTAATAGCCACGTACTGGTATCTCATTATTGTTCTAATTTGCATTTAATTTGCATTTCCTTAATGACATGTGTTGGCAAGTATCTTTTTGTGTGTTTATTTGCCACCTGTTATGTTGTGAGGTTTGGTTAATTAATTTTCAGGAGTTTGGGAACTTGGATAGTGCAAAATTTTTATTTTCACTCACCCCTAACTGAAATGTAGCATTGTCCCCAGTCATGAATGTAGGCAGCAAACCTGCATTAGGAGTGCCTGTGGCTTTATCAACAATAGAAATCACAGATGTTTCCATTTGTCCTCTTGCTTGTTATGGGTTGCTCAGACTCTTGCTTACACTCATTATTATTTGGAAATCATAGGGTATTAGGCCTGTGGCTAGATCTTATTATTTAATATGTTAGATATGTTCAATGTGTTAACATTCTGTTTTGTGCATTTCAAGATGTTATTCTAAGAAGGTGTTTATGGGCTTCACCGGGTTGCCAGAGTAACCCATGACATATAGAGGACCCCTAGTTTGATGAAACAGAGCTAGGAATGAGGGCTCAGAAGCTGTGTGGGGTCTGCCCATGCACAGCAGTCGAGCATGCTGGGAAGAGCCTGGGTGCAACCCGGGTCAAGTCTCAGCTTCTTCACTTACTAGCGTGTGACCCTTAGTCAGTCACTTGAGTAGCTTGAGTCCCAGCTTTCTCGTCTCTAAAACAGCAATGTTAAAGCATACCTTACCAGCTTTAGCACCACATAAAGCATCATTGCTAGCCCAGAGGAAGTCCTCAAAAGCGTAAATTCCTCTCTCCCCCCCTACTCTGTTCTGTTTCCTCTTCAAGGTTCTAGCAGATGGCCTCTTTAAGACCTCTTTGAAATGTGGTGTAACTCTGTGTCTTTCTTTTAATTAAGACCAGACCAGGTGGTCCATTGTTCAAGTCAGAGCGAGTGTCTTAATGCCCTGTGGGAATGGCAGGCTTCTTTCCCGGAGCAGCAGTGAGAACCACAGGCTCTCAGACCTTTCCTGGCCCTTCCTCTGTCCACCTTGGCTTTCCCTGGCTCACCTCCAGGCTGACTCACAGGTTGGGAATGCGTAGGCTGATCTCCCTGGCGGGCCTGCGATAGGGCCTTTGGCGTAGCATGTTCTAAGAACAGTGCCTACACTTAGTGTCTGGACCAGCTGATAGCAGGCCTGGGAAACCCATTAATCGGTGTCCTCGGTGGCTCTGCAGGCCCTCGGCCGCTCGCGCCATTTCTCCTTCTGTTGTTTCAGGCCAACTGTTCTTAGGTGGAAAAACGTAGCCTATTGTTATCTTGGTGATAAGGTGCTAAAGCGACAGAATGCTTCATTATACAGGAAGTTAGGAGTATGGGGGGAAATGTGGCTAGATGCCATCATGACTCCATATCCTCCTTTTTTGTTTTTCTTAATTAAGCACTGAATCAAAAAAGGCTTTGTGGTCGCTGAGATCAGATGACATGTGTTGTGGTTTTATTTTCTGTTGTTTAACTGTCCTGGGCCTTGGAACCATATTCGGCTCCAACTCAATTTGCAGAGTAGGTGAAAATGTCTGGTGTGCCCGGCTGAACATCGCACTACTTGTTAGAAAGACTGCCAGAGTCTCAGCCTGATGGGCCTCCTTTCGGAATACACTAGGGGAAGAGCATTGTCCATACTCTGCATGTCCTCCTCCCTGTTCCAGCCCAAACACAGAGCCTCCGCTCCAGCTCAGAGCCCAGAATCTAACCACCTCTGTTCCTCCCAAGCTTGTGAGAGAATTGAGTGCAAGGAAGCAAATGTTTCTGAGACTGAGCTGAGCTAAGAGGGATTGGTGGTGTGTCTTGTATCTTTACTATCACTGGTGGGATGCTGGCTGGAAACTGTTATGGCTGTGTGACTTTCAGTGTGTTACTTAACCTCTCTGTGCCTCAATTGTAAAATAGAGAAGATAATGGTACCCAACTAATTGGATAAGTATAAGACCTGAAAAAATTCATACAGTAAAGCACTTAGAATAGTGCCTGACACAGAGTAAGATCATTACCTTGGTTAGGATTACCGGTTGTCAGAGCAAACGAAATCTGAACAGTGGGGCTCTTTAGACCTCCACTGTCTCCACGCGCTGGGAGCTGTTTCCTGTTCACCTTCCTCCTAGTGGTGTCTGTGCCCCAGGGAAGGGCGCCCTGCAGGCTGTAACCACTGGGCATAGCTGCCCCCTGAGGCTGCAGAGCTGGAGCTCAGCTGCCCCTCTGCAGTCCCAGCCCCAGAGAGGTAAAGGGGAGAAAGGGCCAGTCTACAGTCTGCCCACGGGACACCAAGCTCCCGAGTGTCCTGGCCCGTCTCTCCCAGAAAATGACATTGGGGTTTTGTGACGAACTTGTCTCGGCTTTCTGGGAGGCTTCACAAATCGATTCTAGACATTTTATTAGACCAAGCCCACCGCTAGGTCTTTCCATGTTTTTACTGGCACAAGAATGAGCTCATAGGAATGACTTGAGGGACCCCTCACTTCAGGTTCTAGGAGAAGGGGGTTGGGTGCAGCTGAGTCTGGGGGTTAACAGCCGCAGTGGTAACCACTGCCTACTGGGTCCTGTAGTTTTTAATTTCTCTGTCAAGCCTACGGGGCTGGTGAGGTTATCCCGGTCGCTCAGCCTCTGGGAGCCCAGAACCTCTCCAGTCCTCTGGCCCTCCTGCGTCTCTGCCTTACACATACGTAGCAGGAGGGGAGGAAGCAAGGTTTTGTGTGGCCTGGAAAGTTATTTAAAAGAGTCAGTGGCCAAAGGAGGGGATCCTCACCTGTCTCCCCCCAAGATTCCTCCTGTTTCATGAGGTGTTATAAAGGACTTAGAGTAATGATTAGCTTTCATCCAACACACACGTGTATTTAGGGTCATGATCTCTAGATGCTGGACAGAAAGCAGGGAGCTTCCACTAAACGTTCGCTGTTAGAATAACACCATGATTTAGTGCTGGAGGGCACAGTGGGGAATACTCCACACTTGACCAGGTCTAGAGCACTTTCCTACACAGAAGACCTTCCTTGCCTGCATCCTTTCTTGTTGGAAGCCCCTCGTGCTTCCAGTCCAGATGACAGCGTCTGGCCATCTCTGAGCCATCTCCTGCTGTGTGGGCTGGGGCTGGAATCCGAGCATTTCGGCATCTCTGTGATGTCGGTAGATGTGGCTGGTACCGTTTCATGGATGAGCAGACTGAGGCTGGGGGAGACCAGGGGCCCGAAATAGAGGAGGACTTCAGTTCTTAGTTCAGTTCAGTTCTAGCTGGTAGTGTTCTTTGACTGCACTGCGTGGCTCAGCTGTCCTCAGGGAGGAGGCAGCAAGGATGTCCACGCTCATCTACAGGGTGTGAGAAAGGAGAAGCTCTGGCCCTCTGGAGGCCCGGAGGAGGCCGGGGTGACACCTCATACCCTGGCATGCTTCCTCTAAATGGCTCCACCTTGAACCCCAACCCTCTCCTGCAATCCTGTTTCCAAAATCGGGCCGGAGACTTTGACATCCTACACGCCCTTCAGCAGGTACCGGGTGCCTCCCGGGTGCATAGTGGGTGCTCAGTGGTAGAGTCCGAGGACTACGGGGTGGGCCGTGTTGCTCTGACGGGGTTGGGGTTTCCGAGCTTCCTCACTCGGGGAGCGGGGAGCGGAAGCTCTGGAGCTGGCTGCAGGGGGAGACGATCCCTTAGGATTAACTGGAGCCTGCAATTTGCTGGGAACGGTGGGAAGCAGCAGAGAGCTCTCCAGTGCTTAATAAGTGAGTTTTGAAAAACAAACAAGACCTTGCCCACGCAGGGATGAAGCAGAGGTTAGATATGGAGCTTTTCTTTTTTTTTTTTTTTTTGGCTTAGTTGAATAACAGACTGGAAGGAGTTCTTGTAGGCAGGGCTTAGTCCCTTTCAAAGAGGTCCGTAAGTTTATTGAGAGGACCATATGCTGTCTATATTAAGAGTCAACTTAATAACGATCATTTCTAAGCCTTTATAATTTATAAAGCCCTTTTCACATGTATTCAGTGTATATGTGTAAGCACCATCTGTAACCTTCTAAGGTTATTATATTAATAACACACACTCTTCATTCTGCCTGTTACATAGTGGAAACCACACAGGTTGGCCTGTAGTCTCTGGGCCTCAGTTTTACCCATCTGCACCGTGGGGATGACAGCTCCTATTAGGGGAGATGGTGTGAGGGAATGTGCCCCTCCCTGGTTCAGGTGCCTGGTGGGAACCTGGGGAGCAGGGGCTGAGTTGGCTCTGAGAGTGTGGGCAGTTCAGGGGTACCCAGCACAGCTGGTGGAACTCCAGACATCAGCTAAGGGGTGGTGCTCTTCTGGAACTATCTCCTCAGAGGGTGGGATGTGCCTCTTCCTGGAGGCAGGCAGGCGGGAGAGGCGCAGGCCCCAAGGACTTCTGACCTGCCTACCCAGGCTGCCCTCCAGACCTGGTTCTCAAGGATATCTGACAGGGCCCCTGGTCCACCACCATCCTAATTCTCATCAAGGAGGGCCTCTGAGTGGTGATCTGTGTTTCTCCCCCAAAAGTTTGAAGAGCAGTGCCCCAGTCTCTGTGGAGTGGAAGTGGACAGCACTCTTCTGCTCCCACCTGAGGCCCAGTGCTGGTCCTTGCATCACTGTGAGCTCCAACCCTCCCCTCTCTGCTCTTTTCCCCTGTGGGATCTGCCTCTCCCCTGTCCCTTTCTGTTTGTCTTCCTCTGTTCTCTTCCTGCCCCCTTGCCTTTCCCATGCCTTCGTCCTTCTTCAGTCCACAGAGCTGTTTGCTTTTTAATTGCGAAGGGTTTTCTGTCTCTTGTTCCTTATTCAAAGCATCAATTAGTTAATTGGTTTCATGTTCAAGGGAGGACCATCTCTAAGTCTGAGCTTGAATTATGTGCTTCAGTTAAGTTTTCTTCTTTAATAGTTAGTGAAGTGTCATGGCCGCAGCCCTTCCCAGCGGTGTGGTCCCTGCGTTTGCATCTGTGCAATGGGGAGAGTGATGCCCCTGTCAGGGCTAGCAGTGGCCAGATGGGTGGATAAATGCAATCCAGACAGTGGCAAGCCCCCCAGGTAATTTGAATTACCCCAGGGATGTGTTGATGGTTGCTGAGTGGTCCCAGGCAAGGGCCTCAAGTTTTCTGGATCTGGCTCCAGATTGACTAAGACTCTGTGGTTTTGAGGGCTTTGTTTCCATGGTTACTTGGGCTGGAATGAGCCCTGTGTCAGCCGCTGCTGGTGGAGGTGACCCTGGGCGTTCTCTGATTGCGGACGAGTTGTCTGCATCTGTTTGACTCCCTGACTCTGCCTTACTTGCTGGATTCTGCGAGTTGCCTCCCTGGAAGCCTCCCTAACTCTGTGTCGTCTGCGTGGGTGGGCCTCCCCCCCCGCCCCGGGCTCCCTCTCTCCCGTTTCCCCTCCACCCTTCCGTACCAGATACCTTCCAGATACCTTTCTTCGCTCTCCGCTTCCCCCACCCCATCCCATGGGGTCAGTGGCTTGCTGGTAGGGAGAGGCAGTTCTTGGAGGGGGAAGGAAGAGCTTCAACTGACATCGCCAGAACTTGTCTATTATACTCTCTGACCATCTCACCATTGTCTTTTGCTCCTCTGCCTCCACCCATTCTTAAATGTGGGCGAGCTCCCTCTTTTTCCCCTAGACCTGTACTGTCCAGCATGGGCGCCATTAGACTCATGGCTAGGGCACTTGAAATGTGGCAGAAGTCCAAACTGAGCTGTGCTGTCTGTGCAAAATACATCCCTCATTTCAATGACTTACTATGAAAAAGAAATTGTACAATATCTCATCAATACTTTTTATATTGATTACATGTTGAAATGATAATATTTGGGATGTGTTGAATTAAATACACTTATTATAATTAATTTTCTCTCTCTTTTCAGTCCCCCCCCCCAAATTTAACTACTAGAAAATTAAAAATAGCATGTGTGGCACACATTATATTTCTGTTGTAGTGGTTCTTAAGTGGTAGTGATTTTGTCCCCCAGGGACATTTGGCAATAGAGATATTTTTTTACTGTCATGCTCAGGGGAGAGGGGGTTGCAATTAGCATCTGGTTGGTAGAGGCCAGGGAATGCTGCTAAGCATTCTGGAGTCCATAGGATAGCCCCCAACGACAGCAAATGACCCAGCCCCAAATGCCCAGAGTGCCAAAGCTGAGAAACCCTGTTCTGTTGGACACTCTCGCTTTGGGTGATGTAGTCTTCTCTTACAGGCAATGACTTCAAGATCAGAGGTCCCAGGGCATCGCAGAAAGAGCATAATGGCCATCGTCAGATACCTGCAACCACGGGCAGGTTACCTGACACTTCAGAGCCTCCGCTTCATCATCTGTAAAATAGCCCTAATGATGCCTACTCTAGAGATTTCTAATTAGTAAATGAAATTGACATATACCACACCTGACACAGAGCAGGCTTCCACTGAATAGAAGTTACTGTTCTGTTAAAAATTGGAATCTCTTCCTCTCTTGGCTCTGTGGATCAACTGTGGGGATTTCTACACGCCTTCCACATTTTTCTATGAGTACCTGACACGCAACAACTTGGAAACGAAATCTCTTTATGGGTTATGTGTGTCTTGTGTAACCCTTTCCATTCCCAGCTAATGGGACCTCTTCACCCAGCCTGAGAGGGGCTTCCTTCCAGAATTCTGCCCCTGCTCTTTCCATATCCCTCTACTGTGTGCTTGGTGAACTCCATCTTGTTCAGGAAACTTCAGTTCTGTTTCTTTTTTTTTTTTTTCTTTGTGCTAAAGTGGGAGTACCTGTGGGCAGAACATGCGATGTGTCCACCTCTATCCAGCACTCAATGTCATGCCTAGAAAAAAATGTGTTAGTTGAGTGGTTTTTGAATGAATGCATGAATGAATAAATGATACATATCCTTTCCTCCTTGGCTCATGGGTAGAAGCAGGTACCACAGGAGCTAGGATAGTGTTTTCCAAATGCCTTATTTTTCCTTTTAATAGCTCTGCAGAGCTGAAACCATGTCCTTACCTACTCATCCCTCCCCCTTCTACCCCCGCCTTGTGTTTGCCCAGGGGAAGCAGTTCATGCTACCTGGAGGCTTATGGTAATTCTTCCCCTCCGGGGTCACAGCCAGGACGCAATACACCTCTGGATCCCAGAAGTCCTGCCTTCCACGTGTGGACTTCCTCTACCAGCGTAGAAGGTGGTGCCCCAGACATTCCACTGGCCCAGGCCTGGCCCCTTGCAGAGGGTGGGTGACCTAGACGCCCAGGCATGCCTTCCTCTTGGTGGCAGAAAGAATTCCCCAGCAGCCCCTAGCCCGGCTATGAGGAGAGGCTTTCCAGAAATGTGCCCTTGAAGATGCTTTGATAAAGAAAACGTGTTCTTTAGCAGGTGGTAATCATGGGCGGGCACGAGGGTGCAGGGTTGGAGTCTCCCAGTGTCTAGACGCTGTGATCTATTCACAGTTTTGAAAACATTTTAATTACAAGCCACTTTACAGTGTAAGGTAACCCGCTTTGAAGAGCTTCTGGGCAAGTTTGCTCATCTCTTTTGTGGCAGCTGCAAGTGGAGTCAGAACCCCTTCGCACTGGTGAGAGTGGCCCGGAAGGCATGTGTTTTCTCTGCTGTTTTCTGCACGATGTAAAGCCCCTTCACTGGGGAGGAGCCTCTCTGGAAATACTCCGGGATGTGTCTTCGGGAACTGGCAAGGCACATCCGGATTTGGGACTTCCCTATACAGCCTTCTGTGGGTTGGGTAGCGGATGGATGGAGGTACAGTGACCAAATGGATTTTCCCTTGGGCAACATCAGGATTTGCTCTCACCTCTAACTGGCTTCGTGACTTCGGAAGTTGTTTCCCCTACCTGACCCTAACTATTGCACTGGTGGGAGATGAGAAAATCCCTGCCTCTTTGCAAGTTTCCTTTCTTTCCTTCTCCCCAAAACCTATGCTTTGAAACAAATTGTTTCACAAATAAGCTTGCATATCTTAGATAATATCTTCCCTCCATTTTTGAAAAATCCAAAGGCACATCACTACTTAATGAGCATTTCTTTTTTTTTTAATTTTTTAAGATTTTATTTATTTATTTGACAGAGAGACAGCCAGCGAGAGAGGGAACACAAGCAGGGGGAGTAGGAGAGGAAGAAGCAGGCTCCCAGCGGAGGAGCCTGACGTGGGGCTCGATTCCAGAACGCCAGGATCACGCCCTGAGCCGAAGGCAGACGCTTAACGACTGAGCCACCCAGGCGCCCCATGGGCATTTCTAATAAGCCGCAGATAATCTGTGTACCCACTAAATTGATAAAACCCCAGCAAAATTAAGCAGGAGTGGTGGTTAGTAGCTTGGGGCTGAGTTGGACAGACCTGGGTTTGAAACTTTGCTCTGCCTCTTAGCAGATAAATGTTTTTGAGCAGTCAATGTCACCAGAGACAAGGAGATAAAATAGTTCCTACCCCATAAGTTAGTTTCTGTCTCATTTAATGAGATAGTATGTGCACAGCCCCCAAGATAGTGTCTCAATAAATACTGACGTCCAATATTTTGGTCAGTCTCTGCAAGCATCCCAATTTGGGGTAAACGTATGGTTTGGTTGGGTTCCTTTATTTACTTGGCAAGCAGCTCCTGTGGATCAGGGGCTATTCTGGCCCCTGGGGATACAGCGTGAATGAGCAGGGCAAGTTACTGGCTTTGATGGAGCTTTCATTTCAGAGGGAGAGAGATAGACAGTGAACTAGTTAACAAATAAAAAGGAGATTGAGGGTTGTGGCAAGCACCCTGTGAAAACAAGAAAAGGTGATAAGAATAAATGGGGGTGGGGTGTGGAAGATACCTTTGAGGAATGTGATCTTTGAGCTGAGACCTGAATGGTGAGAAGCCACCTCTGCACAAGAATCCAGGGCAGGGCTTCTAGGCAGCCGGAGCAGTAAGGGAAACCCACCAGAATTCAGGGGATGTTGACAAAGACTCCGGGCTATCAGGAATCCCTCCTTGGATCCCCTAAGGTAAAGGGGTCACTGTGGAGGGAGGCGTCAGATGGGATGATCTAAGCCAGCAGTTGGCAAAAAGTCTAAAATATTTGCTGTCTGGTCCTCTACAGAGGAAGTGTGCCGACCCCTGATCTAAAGTCCCTTCCAGCTTGGACCGCACACACCCCTATGGGCTCGGGGGGCACAGGGCAGCTCACTGGTGCAGGGGCCAGCAGCCTGGCAGACTCCCGGGTGCCGAGGCTCCAGGCAGGGCTCATCGGCCATGCTACAGATAACCCTGATAAAGGCAACTGCCCCAAGGAATGTGAAACACTCCCAGCCTTGAAACTGGCCAGATTGCAGCATCCATGTCCCAGGGTGAGCGGGACCATGAGGTCTCAGAGGTAGAAACGCTGCTTTCACTTAAAGAACTTCTGCTCAGGAAGAGGGGAGGGAGGCGACGAGCTGTCGGTCATTGCTACCGTTTATCGAATGCTTACTCCATGCTCTGCTAGGTGCTTCTATGAACAGTTCTCGAGTCCACTCCCATCACAACCCTCGTTGGTAGGAGCTACCCTAATTCCTTGTCTGTGGTTCGGGAAAAGGAGCGTCAGGTAACTGGACAGGAATGAGCTGCTGTGCCGAAAGTCACGCAGCTGGAAAGTGGCCTTCCTGCTTCAGAGCCCGGGCCGCTCACTTCATGGCCAGGTGAACGGTTTCCCGGTTTCCCGGCAGGGAGTGTTTATCTGTTTGCATGCCTGAACAAAGTCCTGCTCAGAGCCGGAGCCGTAGTCATCCAGTACCTGCCTAGGAGGCCGGAGACCCTATAAAGGAAAAGGATGAAGGAAGCCACCCTATTCTTCACAGTATGTTCTTACAGTGTATTCTTACCTGCCGTCTCCTCCTTGGGGAATACCCCGGGGCTCTTGGTGGAGGGTTTGCTGGTCCAGATGTGGCTGTGGAGTGGCAGGGGCCCTCGGCCCAGAAACAGCTGCTGGGCTCAGGTAAATAGTCTCTCCTTTGCTGACCTCAGAGCAAGAAGGGTTGGTGAACGTGGAAGGAGCGCCTGGCCTTTCCTCACGAAGATCCATTACCAGGCCCACGGTGGCCTTTCTGTAGAGGTCAGCCTGGGCCAAGGCTGCTGTCCACTGATAGGGCCAGCCTGGCCAGTCACCCTGTGTGGCCATGGGATGAGGTGGCCCCAATGGAGGAGTCAGAGTACCCATGAGAGAGAAAAAAATGGGCCAGAAAGGGGCAGTGGGCCCGAACCCTTGGGAGAAGTGTGTCAGAGAGGGCAGTGTAAGAAGAAAGAGCCTGATGGGGAAGTCATGAGGACCACGCAGGGACTCTGGGCTCTGGGCTTTGTGAGCTGTGTGATCCTAGGCACGTGTGCGACTTGAGTGTGTGTTTTGGAACCAGAAGCCTGGCTCGGGATGCCAGCTCCTCCTTCCTGGGATGCAGCCTTGGGCACTCCATTCTACCATTCTGGGCCTCAGTTTCCTAATTTGGGGCTGCTGTGAGGTTTGCCTGAGTTAACACATGTGAAGCACTTAGCTCAGTGTGCGACACCGAATTCAGGTTCAGTCAATGCCAGCGTCCCCCGAGGCTCAGTTCCTCACCTGCAAACTGGGAAAAGCCGTGCCACCATTACAGTGGAGGTGAGTTCGTATACTTCAAGCATCTGCCGCAGGTCGGCTTGCGCGCTTCTCCTGACCTCAGGCAGCCCCCGGTCATGGCACCTGTTGAGTGGAAACGTGTGTCACCAGGCTGCCATGGTGGGGGTCTCCGGGCTGGAAAGGCGTGGGGTGGTGGAGGCCCAGCCTGTGTTCAGCCTTTCTCACTGGGTTAAGTTACCATGGCTCCGGCCGGAAGGGCTGTCCTGCCATTGCTGTAGTTTTCTTACTGGATCCTGCTGGCGCCTGCTGCTCTCCCAGCCGCCTCACCAGTTTGGCCCCCAAAGGGCGCTGGTCCACCCAGAGCCTGCCAGCTAGGCTCACCTCTCTTTTTTTCTCATCATCCCTGAGCGCTGAATCTGTGCCAGTCTAGTTGCTTGGGATACAAAGGCCAGCCGGAGATGCCTCTGCCTTTGAGGAGGTCGCCCATAATTAGAAGTCACTGGCACAACGGAGGGCTGTGTGGATTCCCAGTCTGCTGCCTCCTGCCCCCGTCACCTGCAGCGGTCTCCATGGCCAGTGACCAAGGGCGCGGTCTCCGACGCACCTCCTGGGTTTGAGTCCGGGCTCTGCCTCTCACTACCTTCAGCTATGGCACTGCCACGCTGGGTTCAGGTGGCTGCGAATGAGGGGCTGAGTGCTGGCTATCGTCACGTACTGTGGGGACCCCCACCTGACCGAACTCACAGGCTCTCAGAGCCTCGGCAAAAAGAGAAAGTGATAAACACGGACTAGTGGATCTATTTCTGGATGCTCGATTGTTTGTGTATCTTAGCTCTACTTTTCCCCACATATGGATCATAACTGGCCTGAGATTTCTTAGCTTTGAATATATCTGGCCTCAGCCCATCTCAGAAGGCTCCTTCCGCTGTTCCTCCTCAAGGAATGTGAGATTCCTCCACACCCCTTTTTTTGGGGTCTTGGAAGGGCCTGGGACTTCTGTTTTCCTGAGGGAGAAAAGGGAGCCAAGACAGCCAGCTGCTCTGCCCCAGACCCTGCCCCTTGACTAGAAACTTCTGGCTGATAACTGCAAACACCAAAATGCCAGCACCAGAGCCCAGGGGACAAAAACTCCCAGGAAGAAAGACCATCGACGGAAGAAACCCACACTCCAAGAAGCAAAATAGAGTGCAATTTGTCACCTCAAAAGAATATGTTTAAGATACGCACATTTCATCATATGTAAATGTTATCTTAAAAAAACAAAAAGGATTTGTACAAATCTTGAACTCCAGTCAAAGATATTCATCCTCAAGTATTTGGGAGGAAATGTACTGATTCTGCAATTTAGTTGGAATGCACCAAAAAATAAGATTAAGTTGATGAATGGGTAGAGGGACGGACAGACGAATAAATATGTGATAAAGTAAGGAGAGAAAAATGTAATTATAGAATCTAGGTGGTAGGTACTTGGTTATTCATTAAAATTCTTTCAACTTTTCTGTATATTTGAAAACCTTTGGGGAAAATGTTGCAAAGAAAATATTGTAAAGCTCCTAGATTACAAACAGAAAAAAAACAGCCCACAATGGAAAAATATATCAGTAGACTTGGAAATATTTACCAACATTTAAAATGCTGTTTGGAAAGCTGG
This sequence comes from Ursus maritimus, assembly GCF_017311325.1. Taxonomy (NCBI): domain Eukaryota; kingdom Metazoa; phylum Chordata; class Mammalia; order Carnivora; family Ursidae; genus Ursus; species Ursus maritimus. The sequence goes on from NW_024424786.1 coordinate 1,532,289, forward strand.
ATGTTAATATGAAGGAAAATAAAACTAAGCCTATATATTTTCTACAATAGATTCCCCTTTTTTTGTATTAGAAAATACATAGTTTTATTTTATATGTTTATTTTATATATTATGTATATAATTGGGGAGTGGAGAATGTTCCAGACAGGGGGCAAAGCAAATGAAAAAGGCCCTGTGTGTACTTAGGCCATTATGGCTGGAGTGCAGAGAGGGAGGGAAGTGTGGTTGGAGCAGAAAACAGGAGAAATTGGAGGGGAGGGTCATGTAGGGCCCAAGGCCACGATAAGGTCTGATTTTGAGCTCTGTGTGCCGTGGGAAGACACTAGAGGTTGTGAGCTGGGAGTGAATGATTTGACTTTAGAAGGATCTTTCTGTTCCTTTGGGGGAGGGGACAAGGGTGGAAGCAGGGCCCTTCCCCCACTCCCTCCAAACCCCTCCCTCTTTCTGGCCCAGACCTCAGTGTGCCATTTCTTCTGTCTCCATATCCTTGGCCTTGAGCCTTCACTCACGGGCCACCTCCTAGAGGGGCCTTTCTTACCGGTCTCCAGTTTGTCCCTCCAACAAGCTTCTGCAGTCATCACAGGTCATCTCCAAACAATCCAGCTCTCGTGGTTTCTGGTGTACTTTTTCCCTCATCCTAGCCAGCCAGTCTCTGAGGCTTGGGAACACCAGCCCTCTCTTGCATCCTCCATCATCGTACAGGCTGCCCAGTGGTCCTTACGGGTCATGGTGGAGGAGGGGACACGTCAATCCTCTACCACCTAGTGCCCCCACGAACCCTGGACGAGTGGATATATAAGCTTGTGATTTCAAGCATGGACTCTGGGGTCACGGGTTAGCTCCCACTCTAGTTCTGTGACCCTGGACAAGTCCTGTAAGCTTCCAAAAGTCCGGTTTTCTCAGCCGTCAGACAGCGATACGTATGATGAGTATGCCTAACTCGGGGTCTCTGTGGGAGTGAACGGGGTACATTTCTTACAAAGGGCCCAGGGCTCCTGCACATTGTAAGCAGGCGGTAAGCGCAGGCCTGATTTCTACCGCTGCTGTCATGACCACTCTGTATTGCTCTGCCCAGTACGGGAGTACAGGCGCCAACAAAGGTGGGACGGGCCGGAGCTGGCCTGATTGATTGGGCGCGTTGTCATCTGCGGAGGGACATCTTGCGCTTTGTTGCTGGGTGGGGGGTGCTGGGCGGGGGCTGACACGCCTGCCCTGACGTCAGGGGACTCACACCCAGGTGGGGAGGTACCATGATATACCCACAGCACCAGGTGGCAGGAAGCACAGTGCTGAGGGTCATACGTAGAAGTTCAGACCAGGGATCCAATACCAGTGCACTCACAAGGCTGAGGGGCAGAAGGTGTGCCAGTGAAACTGTCCCCGAAAATTCAGCCCCTGTGGCCACTGGGTATAGTTGCTCCTTGGAGCACTGGCTCAAGCTGGAAGGGAAGGACAGGGGGAATGGAATATTTCTCAGAGGGATTTGTGTGTTTTTGAGAGCAGGCAGGGAGAACAGGATATCTTTTTCCTTTTCCTTTCTGTAAATTTCTGAAGTCAATAAGTGGTGGTGATTGTTACTCAGGAATAACTGGGTGTGACCCAGATATAGGAGAGTCAGGAGCGGGGCAGGGCCCTGTCCAGTCCAAGGAGATTTCGCTCCCCACCCAGAGTGGCCCTTGAAAGCCCCAGGAAGAGCCCCTGCCTGCCCATCCAGCCAGCAGAGACTCCTCCCTGGCTCGAAACTTCAGTGGCTTTGTCTCTCCACTTGGTGCTGCCCCGTGGGGTGGGGATGTGAGCCCCGGCCCCTGCCGCAAGTCCCCGGACTAGCATGTGGGTGGCGCCTACGATCGGAAGACTCTCCGTCCTGTGATTCCAAGGTGATCTGTTTACACTCCTGGTAACCCACTAGCAGTCAGGGCCCTCCTGCCTGGCTCAGATGAGCAGCTTATCCCAAGAGCCAGTGGCCAGCCACGCCGGGAGCCAGAGCCGGGGAGCCAGCCTGCAGCTCAGCATGCTACCAGGGAGATGACACTGTGCACGACCTCACAGGGCTCAGCTCGCTCGCTGCCAGGGCCGCCCGCGCCCCAGAGGCTGCCGGAGGAGGGATGCACAGCCCGTGGCCAGACCCTCACAGCCACGGCCACCTGCCGAAGTAGCTTCCTGGACTTACATGAGCTCTGGCTCCCTCCAAGCACAAGAGGCTTGGCCTAGACACCGGCTTAGGCCCTCTGCGCAGCGGCCCCGTGCACACAGCCTGCAGCCCAGCTCCGTTCTGCAGGCCAGGGCGTGCCGGGAAGCAGTGAAAGTCCCCTCGCTTCATGCCGACGGCACCCCGAGCTCTGCTTTACCGTCCCGTCAGACGCGCAGTTCGGAGCACAGGCCTGGGACCCACTTGGCTTCTATTTGTATCCAGACCTGACCACTTCCTCATCATGGGGCCAACCCAAATTTCTTACTCTCTTTTGCCCCTTTTTCTCCGCTCACAACTGGGGATAACAAGGGCACCTGGAGCAAGCGCTGAATTTCTTCTGGTCCTCAGCTTGATTTACAAAGCCGGGGTGATGATGACGCTGACCGCAGAGGGCCGTGGGCAGGACTCGATACATGGTGATTGGGATGGCGCCTGGCACCTAGAAACTTCTGAGCGCGATATGGTTTACATACTGGAATCCTCCTGTGCAATGAGCTAACGGATGGCAGGCCCTGGTCTGCCCACTGCCTGCAGGTGCTGGCTCTCTGCGCCCCGCCCCCGGAAACGTCTGCACACACAGCTCCCCAGGAAACTGGAGGCAGAGTTGAGGAGCAGAAATCAAGTCTCCAGACTGCTAACCCCTGGCTTGGGGTTTCCCTCTGGGGACTGAATACCTTTCGCATTCTTGGCACAGTCCCAGGACACCCACCCACTTGTGGATTGGAAGCTGCGCCGTGTCATTAAGAAGTGGGGAGTGCTTGCGGGGCTCTCCTGAGTGGCGCGAGAGTCCTGCGTGGCCAAGCCTGCCCAGCTGAGGGCCTTTGACCGTGGGCTAGTCCCCTCGTCCCCTCTTCCCACCCCTCGATAAACAAAAGCTGATTTTTCCATGTGGTGTTTGTCTCTCCACGAATGCGGAGGCCTGAGCACGGCCAAGCTTATCTATACAGTGGACTTCCTGCTGGTGTTGGATCTGCCCCACTCCCCACTGGGTCATAAATTTATGTCGCCCGAGCACACTGATCTGCTGACCTCCGTGATGCTGGTGGCCTTGGCAGACCCCAGCTCCCCCCTCCCCCGCCCCCCGCCTGGGTGGGAAATGCAGACATAAACCCTGGCTGACATGAGCAGACCATCCCAGTGACTGACGGGGAACCAGAACTGGGTAGGCGGGGAGGGTGTGAGAAGTTCATTCATCTGTCAACTGTTTATTGAGGCCTCTTGTGTGTCAGGCCAGGTACTGGGCTCTGAGCATACAGAAATGCGGAGGACACCGGGGACAGCTTTTGAGGAGCACTCCCGCCGGCCTGGGAAACAGATGTGGGTAATTATAACACGCAGAGCTGAGTTCTGGGGTAGCATTAAGGACAGAATCTGTGGACGGAGTGTAATTTGGGGCTCAAGGAAGGCCTCGGGGCTGAGTTTTAATGAAAAGTTTTCTTCCCTTGGTAACGAATCCTCAGCAGTGAGAGCCCAGACGGGTGAGGGAAATGTGGAGAGTTTTTTTTAAGTGTGTTATCACAACCCCTTGCACCTGTGGTCTGTTTGCACCAGGCTGGACATCCAGCGCATCACCTGTGGGCATGCTGGGGCGGCCGCCTTCTCTCCTGTCCTCTGCCCAGGCCCCTGGCAGCTGCAGCTTTCGGCCTCGGCTCAGAACTCCGAGTTCCCATGTTAATCATAACAAGTGTGTTCTGAGAGGAGCTGGCGTGGCCCCTGCCAGCAAGCCTTCTCTCCTGTCTTGATAACGTCTGCACCGAATTTTCTCCCTTTGTATAATTAGGTATTTGCTTTGACTTGAGATTACAGTGTGACTGGCGTCTCTGAAATTTCAGGCCCGAAGTATGTGCTGGGGCCCAGAGTGGTGGGAAAACTGAGCTTTCGCCAGTTTCAGGTTATCTGGGAGGGTGGGGAACAGTGCACCGGCTACTGTCGGCATGAACACTGCCCAGCAGCCCCACAACGGGTGGAAAGGGAGCTCCTGCCTTGCTCTGGGAGCAGTGCAGGGTCAGGCCTGGTGGACAGAAGGACGCAGGATGCTCCCCCTCCTTCTCTTCCTGCCCTTCTTCCCCCCACATCCTCCTACCCCCCTTCCATCCCTGGCCCTGGAGTGACAGGACTCAGCAAACAGGAAAAGATGCACTAACTGCAAAGAAATGCAGTGAATCCAGGCTTAACCCCAAAGGCAACCTCAGAGTGTTAGGGCTTGGAATCTTCCTTTGAAATGCCCGTCATGGTCTGGCTATGTCAAGCCAGAGAGGCTGTTTGGGGTGTGAGATAAGGAGTGGTTCTCCTCTGTCTGCTCCAACCAGAAGGGAAGCAAAAGGATTTGCATACCCGCTCCCCGACATCTCTGGAGTGAGCTGTATCTCAGCAGTGACTTCATTTCCCCTAATGGGGTTTCCACAAACTCCCTGGAAGGTTCCAGCCAGTAAGCCATACTGATTGTGGTGTGGGAGTTTCTGATATGCTTGTTTGTACTTTCCCTTGGAGACCCCAGAGGCCCCAGAGGAGTGATAACTGGATGATGGAATATTTGCTAGGGGAAGGGAAATGCACTTTTTAAAGATAAGGTTTGATCCTGAGCAGAGGGGAAGTTCCCAGATGCCTCTGCAATGTTGAACAGTGAGGTGTGGGTACAGGTCTTCCCTATCGCCTCACTGGAGTATCCTCAGGGATCTAGACACCCACCCCCTCCGCCCCAGGTGGACTCTGGCCTCTTGAAGGTGCTTCAGGGGCTGCCTGGGGGTGGGGTGGGTGTGGCACAGGGTCTCTGACTCTCTCAGCCAGAATACCGCTGTTGTCCTCTGTCTTTACATGGTACTGGTGACTTTGTTTAAGTAGAAGGGCTTTGCCCAGGACAGCCAGTTAGGTCATTCCATGTTGTCCCTTCTCTCCTAATAGGCGTAGCTTCCTTGGGGAAGGACCCTTGTCTTGCTCACCATTGCAGGATCCATTGAGACCTAGTGTGGGACTGGTATAGAATCTGGTTTTTTCCCCTCTGCTCCCCATGGCCCCAGTGTCCGTGGGACCAAGGCCATACTCCTTCACTTGGTGTTTAGGACCTTCAGCATCTGGCTCCAGACTGACCCTCATCTCTTTCCTCTCCTTCCTTTCCGTCCTCCCAAAGTATCCTCCTCTCCATCCACCTTGAACTTCTTTGTCTTGGAATGGGTGGTCCCCTCTGCTGAAACGTTCTTTCTTCTTTTTATTCCTGGCAGAAGTAGGACAGAAGTAATAACAGCATGATGGGCTCTGGAGTGAGATTACCTGGGTTGGCATCCTGGTTCTGTCCCTCTGGATCTGGGAAACCAGGGGCCCATTACCTAGCTGTGTTGTGCCTCAGTTTTCCCATCTGTGAAACGAGGATAACAATAGTTTCTTCCTGTCTGATGTTTTGTGAGCTAAAACACATGACTCATGTAAACTGAGTGTCTGGCATGTAGTAAGGGTTCAACAGATGCAGGCTCTGCTGAGGGTGAGGATGGTGGTGAGGGTGAGGATGAGGGTGGTGGTGAGGGTAAGGATGAGGATGGTGGTGGTGATGATGGTGAGGGTGAGGATGATGGTGAGGGTGAGGATGGTGGTGAGGGTGAGGATGAGGGTGAGGATGGTGGTGAGGGTGAGGATGGTGGTGAGGATGGGGAGGGTGAGGATGAGGGGGAGGATGGGGGGGGGGGTGGGGGGGGGGGTGGGGGTGAGGGGGGGGATGGTGGGGAGGGTGAGGATGGTGAGGATGGTGGTGAGGGTGAGGGTGAGGATGATGGTGGTGAGGATGGTGAGGGTGAGGATGATGGTGAGAATGGTGGTGAGGGTGAGGATGATGGTGAGGATGGTGGGGAGGGTGAGGATGGTGGTGAGGGTGAGGATGATGGTGAGGATGGTGGTGAGGGTGAGGATGATGGTGAGGATGGTGGTGAGGGTGAGGATGATGGTGAGGATGGTGGTGAGGGTGAGGATGGTGGTGAGGATGGTGGTGATGGTGAGGATGATGGTGAGAATGGTGGTGATGATGAGGATGGTGGTGAGGGTGAGGATGATGGTGAGGATGGTGGTGAGGATGAGGATGGTGGTGGTGATGATGGTGAGGGTGAGGATGATGGTGAGGATGGTGGTGAGGGTGAGGGTGAGGATGATGGTGAGGATGGTGGTGAGGGTGAGGATGATGGTGAGGATGGTGGTGAGGGTGAGGATGATGGTGAGGATGGTGGTGAGGGTGAGGATGATGGTGAGGATGGTGGTGAGGGGGAGGATGATGGTGAGGATGGTGGTGAGGGGGAGGATGATGGTGAGGATGGTGGTGAGGGGGAGGATGATGGTGAGGATGGTGGTGAGGGGGAGGATGATGGTGAGGATGGTGGTGAGGGGGAGGATGATGGTGAGGATGGTGGTGAGGGGGAGGATGATGGTGAGGATGGTGGTGAGGGGGAGGATGATGGTGAGGATGGTGGTGAGGGTGAGGATGAGGATGGTGGTGGTGATGATGGTGAGGGTGAGGATGATGGTGAGGATGGTGGTGAGGGTGAGGATGGTGGTGAGGATGGTGGTGAGGGTGAGGATGATGGTGAGGATGGTGGTGAGGATGAGGATGATGGTGAGGATGGTGGTGATGATGAGGATGGTGGTGAGGGTGAGGATGATGGTGAGGATGGTGGTGAGGGTGAGGATAGTGGTGAGGGTGAGGATGAGGATGGTGATGATGGTGATCATTGTTAAACACCTTCTCTGTTAAATCTTTCCCAGCTTCTCAGGCCGGGTCAGCATTTCCTCTTTGGGGCCCCCAGTGGAACCAACCACAAAGAGTTCTGGTTTCTTATCCCACAAGTCTGAGTTTGCCCCTAGACGGGGTGTCCCTAGAAGACAGGGACTGGGTCGCAGTGACAAGAGTGAGAGCACTTGTCTACACTAGTGTGTACCAAACTCCATAACACGTGCTTTTTCTTCTCATACGAGTATTTTATGGAGATATAATTCACAGACCATATCATTCACCCTTTTAAAGTATATAATTCAATGGTTTTAATATATTCACGAAGTTGTGCAACTGCAACTACTGAACTCTAAAATATCACCATAAAAAGAAACCGCATGCCAATTAGCAGTCCTTCCCCACTCCCCTCTCCCCCTCCCCTGGCAACCACTAATTTACTTTCTGTCTCCATGAATTCGCCGATTCTGGACATTTTATGTAAATGGAATCATGTCATCTATGTCCCTTTGTGTCTAGTTTCCTTCATTTAGCAGGACGTTTTCAAGGTTCCTCTATATCTCAGTACTTCATTCCTCTTTAGAGTTGAACAATCCATCGTATGGATAGACCACATTTTGTGTGTGCATCAATTAATGGACACTGCAGTCGTTTCTGGTTTTTGGCTATAATGAATAACGCTGCCATGAACATTCATGTACACGGCTCTGTGTGGACGTGTGTTTTCATTTCTCTCAGGCTTTTGCATAGGAATACAATTGCCGGCTCATATGGAGACTCTGTGTTTTTTTGAGGAACCGCCAAACTTCCAAAGCATCCGTACCATTTCACATGCCTGCCAGCAATGTATGTGGGTTCCAGTTTCTCCACATCTTTGCCAACACTTATTTTTGTCTGTCTTTTTGATTAAATCATCCTAGTGGGTATGAAGTGGTATCTCGTTGTGGCTTTGACTCGCGTTTCCTTGATGGCTAATGAAGCTGAGCAACTTTCCATGTGCTTATTGGCCATTTGTATAACTTCTCTGAAAAAAATATCCATTCAGATTATCTGCCTGTTCCTTAATTGGGTCATCTTTTTTTATTGTTAAATTCTTTACACATTTTGGATGCTAGTCCCTTATCAGATTTATGATTTGCAGCTATTTTCTCCCATCTGTGGGCTGTCTTTTCACTTTCTTATGGTGGCCTTTGAAGCACAAAAGGTTTTAGGAATGAAGTCCAATTTATCTCTTTCTTCTTTTGTTGCTTGGGCTTTTGGTATCACATCTAAGAAACCAGTCCTTTTTTTTTTTTTTTAAAGATTTTATTTTTATTTATTTGAAGAGATAGAGACAGCCAGCGAGAGAGGGAACACAAGCAGGGGGAGTGGGAGAGAAAGAAGCAGGCTCCCAGCAGAGGAGCCTGACGTGGGGCTCGATCCCAGAACGCCGGGATCACGCCCTGAGCCGAAAGCAGACGCTTAACGACTGCACCACCCAGGTGCCCCTAAGAAACTATTCCTAATCCAAGGTCACAGTGATGCACCAAAAGCTTTTTAAAAGCAGTCTTAGTTTTGAAAATTCTATGGGGANAGAGTAGTAGACCCATTCGCAGAAGCTAAGAGGTCAAATGCCACAGCTGGGGTTTAAGCCCAGGTTAGTCTGACTCAGAATGGGTCAAGTGTATCTTCGGCTGCCTTCCCCCAAGTCCCCATACCTCTGCGTCCTCCCAGGTGTGGCACAGTGTCTAGTTAGGCCCATAGGTAAGGTACCATGGGTGGATGAATGGCAGGCCCCAGCAGGTGCTTGGTTCGTACATGGCTGGTTGATTTGAGTGGACCATTACATGGCCGGTTGATTGACTAGGGGTTTGTGTCCACAATGCTAGAAGTCACTGAATGTCTCTCTCCTCTCTTGCCTCTGCAGTGTCTCATCATTGGGGGAGGACCGTGTGGTTTGCGCACTGCCATTGAACTTGCCTACCTAGGGGCCAAAGTGGTGGTGGTGGAGAAGAGGGACACCTTCTCCAGGAACAATGTGCTGCATCTCTGGCCTTTCACCATCCATGACCTGCGGGGCCTGGGAGCCAAGAAGTTCTACGGGAAGTTCTGCGCCGGCTCCATCGACCACATCAGTGAGTAGAGCCGATGGTGGCACCCCTTTCAGGAATGGGGCTGGCCCTGGGTGGGGCACGCCTCTCCACATTGAGGGGTCTCCGGGATGTTCCAGCTTACACGCCCCTGGGGGATCCATACATTCAACCCGCAGACATTTTGTGCGGGGCCTGCGTTGTGCCCCACTGTGCTGTGAGCACCACGAGGTCGGGGCCTGCGGCGTGCCTTGTTCGCCGGTGTCTCCAAGGCGTAAAGAGTGCTTGACACGTGGTAGGTGCTCAGTCCACTTCTGTGAAATGAATGGACGAAATACGGGAAACAGAATTGGAGGTGGGTAACATGGTCCGCACTGTCAGAGCGCTCACCGAGATTTTGTCAGGAAGAAACTGCACGTTGACAGAGTCGTCAGACTTGCTGGAGGAGTTCCGGCGAGGGAAGCACGCAAAATCATGAAATGGGCCAGGGTGTTGAGGGCCTCTTGGACATTGTGGTGCTGGTTCTGGGGGAAAACGTGGCAGGTTTTAGAACAGAGGAATGACACAATCAACAGGCCCTGTTCCAAGTTTCCTTGAGTGGTAAAAAGAAAGAGGGCATCATGGCAGGGGTTCACCCAGGCAAGGAGGGGGAAGTAGAAAACATGGATTTCAAGGCCCTGGGCCAGCGCTGCACGCCGAGCAGGCTCAGGTGAGCCCCGAGGCCCTTCTGCTCTGTGTTACTTGAGCCTGGGTCTCTCGAGGCAAGATCTGTGCAGACGGGCTGTGGGAGTACAGACTTCCCTGTCATGCTGAGCAGGGAGGAGGTCTCTAGCCATTTTGTATATAAAACTGTGTCCCATAAAAGTCAGGAAGGTTAACACTGTGGCGAGAGTTCAAGGGCTTAAACAGATCTGCGGCCCAAATCTGTCTTGCCCGTTTGCTGTGAAACTTGGGTCAAATTCCCTGCCTTCTGTAAGTGCCGAGTTTTGTCTTCCGTACGTGGGATGAGTGCCTGCCTCCCAGGACCACCGAGAGGACCAAGCGAGGTCAGGTTTGTGGTGTGCTTATCACTGTGCCTGGCAGGTAGTAGGTCCTCAGAAATGCTTTGCATCCATTGGTGTTCAGTGAGTAAGAGGCAGCCAGGGTCCCCGGCTTCAGATGTCAGAGCTGCAGTCTCCCAACCCGTGGGAGAGCCATGTTCTCATGAGGATGGGAACTGGCCGGAAAGGGCATGCGGCTCAGAGGAATGACTGGAGACGGTGGTCAGCCACATAGGGTGTAATTTAGTCACGGATACAGGGAACCTATCAGCAGTGGCCCCAGACTTTATTCCCACTCTGGGATGAGAAAATTCCAGGAGTCCATTGGAAAGAAATTTGGGTTTGCCCAGAAGGCTGCAGTGTCAGCTTTCGGGATACTCTCTGCCAGCCACAGAAGAATGTATGTTGGTGCCCAATTCAGAGCTACAGCATTGAGCACCTTTTTCCCATCAGGACCTCCTGAGAGGCCGAGCTGGGCACCAGGGGACCTTGTGAGGGACCCCCGTCTGTTGGGCTGCCTTCCCTGCTGGCTGGGGGCCCCTCTCTGCCCCATTGATGGGGCTCCCATTTAACCCCTCGTTCTCAGAAAACTCCCAGTGTGCAGAAACATTACTCCGGATCTGAAATTCTGACATTCAGGGCACTCGTTGTCAAGAGCAGTTCCATTGCCTGTGAGAAGGGAGTCAGGGAGAATTTATTGAACATCTACTGTGTGCTGGAACGAGATAGATTAGGAACCTTGACACGATGAGGAGAGGCCAAGCCTCTGCGTAGGCCTGTTTCCAGGCAGGAGAGGGATTGGATTCTTTTAGCCCCGGCTGACTGCCTTCCTTTCAGACCATCCCTGGTCTGCAGCCCCAGCTGGGCCCCAGCCCCCAGCACGGCTCAGCAGTTCCCGACAGTTCTGTGTCAGCATCCTCCTCCAGTTCCCATAGGGCTGCTCCAAACCTCCGCCACAGCCTCCTGCTGCTGAGCAGATGGCCTTCCTCCTGTGCTCTGGGGAGGAGAAGCCAGTGGCGGGCACTCCTGGCCCCAGCCCCTCTCCTTCCTCCTGCACTGGCCTCCGCCCAAGTACCCGAGTACCGGTGCCTCCCCTCGCCCCATGTCTGACGCAGAGCGGCTGCTGTGCTCCACGCTGCTGCCTCCTGGTTTCCTGCCCCTTACCTCACTGCCCCTCCACCCTCTCTAATTTCCTTTACTTTTTCCTATTTTAAAGCATGCACTGTAGAAAGAGGGAATGTAGACTTTGTCTATGTGTCCCATTCATGCCTCCTTCCATTGCAATCTGACTCCTTTGCCAGCCCCCGTGAAGGAGATTTTCACTGAGATTTCCACCCCCAGAAGCCTCCTAACTCCTAAGTGCCCCAGCCTCTTGCAGCCGTCATACTCTCTAATCTGTCTGTGGGATTTGGTACCCTGTTGGCTTCTGTGACTCAGGCCCTGTTCTGCCACTCCCCTGCCCCGCCCCAGGCCACTGTGGCCTGCCCTAGTCTGTCCACCTGCGTTTCCTCCACTAGAGTGAGGTCCGTGTCTCTGTGTCCAGCACAACACCTGGCCCATTGTAGATGCTCAGTAAATGTTTAGTGACCAAAGCCCACGAAGTACAGAGGGACCCACAGAAAGTCTCTCGCTCTACAGAAGAATATCTGGAGGCATACTCATGTGTGCTGAATGGCCAGGGACGAGGTAGAGAAGCGAGGTGGTGACACTCGTTGGGGGGTTTAGGGGAGTGGCTACGAGGTGAGTTACCATGAGGCCGGCTCTGTGGAGAGAATTCTCCTCCTGACGCTGACCCTGGATGGCTTAGAGCTTAGGCCCGGTCCCCCACAACATGAGCCATTTCGTCACTGACTGTACTCGTGGCCATTACTCTCTAGGTCTACTCCTCTTTCTGTCTTTGCCTTGTCAGACCTCTAGCCCGTCTCAGGGAGGAGGCAGGAAAGGGAGAGCCTCCATCATGACAGCATTTTCTAAAAGCTAAGGCACAGTCTTGAAATAAGACAGGTCTGGGTCCACATTCTAGTTTTGCTGCTGTATGACCTTTACCAAGTCACTTTGCCTCACTGAGTCTCAATTTATCATCCATAAAATGGGAATAATTACCCCACAGGGTCACGGTAAGGGTTGAATGAGAAAACACTGAGTGGTTGGCACATAATTAGTTCTCAGTCGTGATCATTGTCACTACGTTGCTTTTCTCAGAGATCACTGAGCAGCGATGATAGAGGACCCTGTATACAGAGGCACTCAAGCACTGCTACTGACACTGCTTCTCTTCCCCCTTCTTTTCTAACAGGCATTCGTCAGTTGCAGCTCATCCTATTCAAGGTGGCCTTGATGCTGGGAGTTGAAATCCATGTGAACGTGGAGTTTGTAAAGGTTCTAGAGCCTCCTGAAGATCAAGAGAATCAAAGTACAGTATAACCTTCCTCCTACGTCTAGAAGTCAGGTGTTGCCAAGGGGGGATCGCCTTTGTAGCCTCAGAGAATGTTCCCGTAGGAGTTATTCTTGACGGCAGATGTTGGGCATGATTCCATCGAAGGATGTTTTACCTTTTCTGCCCAATGCTGGCACTTTAGGTTTGCTCTCTCCTCCCGGGGGATTTCTTAAGCCGTTAAACCTATAATTTGGTTGCCCTGTCAGTCGGAGGTGGTACTTTGACAGACGAAGTCCTAGGTAATTAGGATAGAAGACCTAGATTGGGTAGTTTGATGAAGTTCGTTCCTATGTTCTTCAGGCAGCGTGGGAACACACACGGCCATGTGGCTACACTTGTACCCACGTGATATTTTGAAAACCCAGTTTAAAAAAAAAGTGAAGCTTCTAGAACAAATAGGAAGTAAATGCTTGTGATATTATTTGGTATGTAATGTTCTGAAGCCTTACTGAAGCAAAATTGACAAAGCACAACATTCGCCCGTGGTGGGTAGGTCTCATTATTTAGCCATGTTTCCCTTTTTCCTTTTGGTGCGTTCACGCAGGTGCTGATCTCACACACAGCACGGTCAGAGTGTTCATGATGCTTCTGCAGCTTGTTTCTTATCAAAAGCTGCTGCTGCCTGGGCAGGGCCTGTGGTTTGGGCAGCTCCGTGTCAGAGACCTCAGAGCCTCACGGGCTCGTTTCGACTCTGGCCTCTCCTGTCCTCCGCCCAGAATATTTCAGAATGTAGGAGAGGCCCTCGGTGGCTTTTGTAGCAGGACGGCATCTGTTACTGAACTTCTAGAGACACGTGTGCCCTTAACCTTTCTCAGACCCAATTCTGAGTGACCAGCAAGGTTTTACCTGGAAGTATGCTCATCGAAGGCTGTGTGCTGCCCAACAGAACATTTTGAGTGTAATGAAGTGGGAAGTCAAACTGTTTTCATGACACCCTGCACGTCCTTCGGGTCTGGTTGGTAATGGGAAAGCAAGGAGGAATATAGGGGAATATGAAGAGAACACGGTAGAATACACTGAGACAAACAGGGTTCAAGTGAGACTGGCCTGAGAATCATTGAGGATAGACTCCCAGCCTTTAGAGAAACCAGTTAAATCAGGCATGGGGTTGGCACTGCTGGTTTGCCTTGTCCTGGATTGAACTGATACTGAAGCCAGAGGGACTCCAGGTAGAGCATGAATTAGGATAACTCTGGGTCTTTCCTCTGGCAGCTCTGTGTAGGGTGCCTCTATTATCTCTTTTTTCCTGGCCAACACCGAAGGGACCTCCCACCTTTCTCTGCCAACTCAAAGAATTGTTCTGTTCTGCAGAAATCGGCTGGCGGGCAGAATTTCTCCCTGCGGACCACTCTCTATCGGACTTTGAGTTTGATGTCATCATTGGTGCTGATGGCCGCAGGAACACACTGGAAGGTGAAGACTCTTCTTCTTGGAGCTGAGGAAGGGGGGCATCGGAGTTGAAGGGGGGCTGCAGAATGGGGGCAAGATGGCAGGTGCCATAATCGGACGGGGGCCTTGAGAGAAGGGCAGACTTCTGCCGTGCCTGAGGCTGAGCATTGAGAGGGCGGGCATTTCATGGTCTCTGAGTGTCAGGCTTCCCAAATCTGTAAAATGTAGACGATAGAATCTTCTCAGAGCATTGTCATGAGGACTAGGAAAGGACTCGTATGTGAAAATGCTTTATAAAGGTAAAGTGTTATGGAAATTGAAAGTCAACATGCATTTATTGAGCACCTGTCCACAAATCCGTGGTACTAAGCATTTTCCCACTTCATCTAGGTAAGACAACCATTGTTATACTCTCAGTGGCCTTCTTGTTCTGTCACGTGTAATACCCCAGCAGGAGGAGCCCATCTCTTCTGTAACTTTTAAGCACACTCACTGCTGGGCAGTAAGAAAAACTTTTCCCAGACTGTCAGGGTGCAAAACCATGCTTCTCTGAGTTCTGGTGTTGAAAGCATAACACGTTTTCTTGTAGTAAGATCTGGTCAGGTTGGGAGAAGAGTGCCACTGCCAGAAATGTCTTCAATCCCTTAACCCGTCCCTCAAAGGTTAATTGACCCGGAGGTTGTACTAATTGGTGCTAACTGTATGAATACGAGACCACAGATTGTAGACAAACTGGTCCCATGTGACCTTGCTCAGATCGGTGGCTCGATCTGCTCTTCAAGCTTGCCCTGCTTGAGGGCTGCAGGCTGCGGATTTCTGATGGGGAGGACACGTCCTCTGAGGACAGAACACACTCCTGGAAAGAGAGCTGATGCTGGAGGATTCGGGAGGTGTGGGCCGCCTAGCTGGCCTTCTGTGCCATCAGGACCCTTTCCCCACTCCTGCGCCTCTTTCTTCATCTCCATCCCTATACTTGCCTGACCCCTGCAATCAATAACCCATATCAGACAAAGACTTTTTAAGCTGCTAACCTGGCTGTTGTGCTGTTGGAATTTACGGGGCCTTTTTGGTGGTTGGGTGAAACCGTACGTCTGAATATTTGCCAATCCAAAATCCACACTTCGCCTGAGTATAGGCATTTTGTAGGCAGGAAAAGAAAGGTGAGAAGAAGGAGAGCTATTTAGGCAGCTTAGCACCAAATAAGTAGACTAGAGTGGGGTTTTTCTATATTGGCACTATTGACATTTGGGGCCAGATCATTCTTTGTCCTGCACACAGTAGGATGCTTGGCAGCATCCCTAGCCTCTCCCCGCTAGACACCAGTAGCACCCCCCAAGTTGTAGCAACCAGAAATGTCTCCACACATTGCCAAGATGCCCCCTGGGGGCCAAGGTCACTCCCAGTTAAGAAATACTAGACTAGACAATAATGGCCATTTCTGACTATTTGAATAAAAGTTGAATGAAGAATGACTTAAAGAGGAGGTATTGAGGAAAAACCCAAGGTTTCTAGTCAAAGGGAGTATTGACAGAGAAGTTTGGGAATCAGCATGAGGTTTGAGTATGCGGTGAGCAAATGTAGGGGGAGTTCCCAGAGGAGGCTGAAGACAAAGGCATGTCCAGAGAGCCTGCCCTTGTGATGAGAACTTTGAGTTCAGCTAAGTACAGAACAGTGTCTGGGGCAGAGGGAAGATTCAGGACTGTGGGATAACCAGATGCTAGAAAGAAAGGGGATTGGCAGAAGATGGTCTGCTGAAGTGTGACCACCTGCTTGGGATCCTCTGTGTCACCACCATTAAAAAGCAATTTTAATGTAAACCATCAGCAACTAGAAGAACCCCAAGGAATCATTGTATTAAATCAACTGCAAGTCAGACTTTTGTCTGCTCATTATATGTTTACTGAGTGTGGACTAAGCTCCCATTATGGGAGACTATCCCCACCCCACAGGAATTCAGTCTCAGAATCCTACTTTGCACAGGGGGGGATCCCTGAAAAATGCTAACCACCGAGTTTTAATCGCAGAAGTTCCCAGTGCACGTGTCATGGGTGTAGGTGGCAACAGTGCCTGACAAATCTCCGGCAGGATGAGCCTGCTGGGAAAATCACTTTGGCCTTTTGTTTGTAGAAGCCTAACCAGACTAATTAACCCTATAGATTTTAGGAAAGGAGAAAGTCCCCCTGACTGAGGCCTCTGGTGATGTGTTTCTTCCTCGGGTATGAACCTTGGCATTTCCACCTGCCCCTGTTCTCCAGAGATCAGAACTCTGGTTTCACTGGCCTCTGAGGCATCTGAGAACAGCTTCCTCCGTAATCATTCTCAGTTTTCACACCAAATGCAGAAGAAAGACTCCCTTTTTCCCTTTTTCCTCATGCAGGATTCAGAAGGAAAGAATTCCGTGGGAAGTTGGCTATTGCCATCACCGCCAACTTCATAAACAGAAACAGCACAGCTGAGGCCAAGGTGGAAGAGATCAGTGGTGTGGCTTTCATCTTCAACCAGAAATTTTTTCAGGACCTTAAAGAAGAAACAGGTGGGACCTTCACCTTTCTCTAAACCAGACCATTGTCTGTGCTGGGCATTCCCAGCTCTTGGGATTGGGAGACTCATTCTGATAAAGAGGAAGCAGGGACTTCTCCATAGGATGGAAATGGGCAGGGTTCCTTCAAGGACAAGTGAGCCTCTCGAGGGAAAGTTCCGGAGGTTGTACATGAAAGCGGATAAAGATGTATTTACTCAGCATTTACTCAACATGCCCCTTGTGTGCTGGTATTCAGTGTCGTGGGATACAAAGTGGAGGTTGATGTGGTCTGCTTCCCAAGTGGGTCCTTGTCCAGTGATGGAGACCCGGGTAGACCATCCTGATGCAGGGACGTTGGTCTCTGCCTGGGGTAGCTTCAGGGAGCCCTCTGAGGAGGGAGCCAGTAACCAGGGGTTGGCCTTTGAAGAAGTGTAGGTGCTTTATTTCAGTCTGCCTGCTGCCCTTCCCCATAAGGGACACCCAGGGATGCCCCGGGAACAGGTACTCGCCCCAGGGCATCGGTTGTCCCCTAGCCATGGGCCTTGAGCGTCTTTTGAAGATACTCATTCATTTACTCAACGAATACTTACTGACTGCCTACTCGGTGCCAGATGCTGCTCAACGGCCTGAGAAAGAGCAGTGGGCAGAACAAGACCCTTGTCTTGGAGCTTATAGTCTATGGGGGGAGATTGTCAATAAACAAACAGCTAGCCTGTCAGTCAGAAAGATGGTAGAGAGAAGTCAAGCGCAGTGAGAAGAAAGAGGGATGAAACCCTCTGCCAGTTAAGTAAATTCCAGCCTAAAATCTGTATCTCTCTTGGAAAGGCAGTGTAACAACAGTGTTAAGTAAAATATTTTAAAAAGATTTTATTTATTTTGAGAGAGCGTGGGTCAGGGGAGGAACAGAAGGGGAGGGATGAGCTGAGGGAGAGGGAGAGAGAATCCTCAGGAAGACTTTGCACTGAGCGGGGAGCCTGACGTGGGGCTCGATCCCAGGATCCTAAGATCATGACCTGCGCTGAAACCAAGAGCTTAACTGACTGAGCCACACAGATGCCCCTAAAATTTTTATGCTAGAAATAAATCATCCACACTTAGCGTCACCTAGCACAGAGATAGTTCTCATTTCCATACACTGCTTTTCAGTAACTGTCCACCTGCACCCTCGCTTTTTACACGGCTCCAGCTCTTAGCAGAGCGTCACTACTGTCTGTGATTCTGGTTTTCTCATTCGGCATCGTAAGCACTGTCCATATTGCCGCCGAGTCCTCCTGCTGGTCAGTTCTGCAGGCTGCAGACTAGCTCATGAAGTGGACGTGTGTCCCTGCCCGAGCATCTAAATCTGTGGCTGGAGAACTGTGGTTGGCCACATGGGTCTGTATTCTCTTCAAGCTAAGAATGGTTTCAGTATTTTGGAATGGCTGAAGAAAAAGCAGAAGAAGAATATTTTGTGACAACTCGAAAGTTATATGGAACTCAGGTTTCCAGGTCCGTAAATGAAAGCTTATTGAAACAGCCACACCCGTTTGTGCACGTGGCTGCCTGTGGCTGCTCCCCCGTGAGTGGTTGTGGGCCCAGGTGGCTCGCAAAGCCCGAAATACTTACTGTCTGGCCTTTATGGCAAACGTGTGCTGGCCTCTGATTTAGACCTTTCAGTTGCTGACCGTTACAGAGCAAACCGCTCCTGCTGGAATATCTCCAGTCGGTTTTCTAGGAATGGGATTCCTTGTTGAGCAGACTGTGCCGCTGCCTGGCCACGAGGATGTGTGCTCGTTGTGTCACCCTCTGAGTTGCACCATGGTGGCACAATTTTATTAGAGTATTTTCTTCCAGCATATTGTGTTCCTCTGAATGATTTAAGAATTAGTCCAACCCTCCCTTCCTCTCAAATACTAAGAAGATAAATACAACAAACCACCAAATATGAATTATGACAGGACATTGAGTGTGTTTTCCCAAATGTTTCAATGAGTTTCCTTTAAATTTCGCTGGGATGGTCACCTTTGGCCATGTTTCACAGTGCCCCTCACACGGTGACAATGATGAATTTCCTCCGATTCTCTGGGGGGCCCAATGCATGGATGGCTGTTTCCTATTTAACGGTAATAAAGGGGTTCCTGTGGTTACCCAGCACGCCCATGTCGACTGCTGATAAGTGATTTTCTGTCTGTTCCTTTCTCTCCTTTTGAAGAAGCGAAGCCAGTGGTTCTCTAACGGACCCGTGCATCAGAATGACCTGTAGGGTTCGTCAAAGTGCACACTGCTGCCCTACCCTGAGTTTCTGATATACTAGACCCAGGGTGGGGTCCTGGTCATTAGCATTTCCAGGTTCTCAGGTGATGCTGATGGTGCTGGCCAGGGGGGCCGCACTTTGAGAACCACTGAGCTAAGCTCTCACAGCATTTTCTTAAAATGCAGAAACCTAGTCTATGAAGTGTTTTTGCAATTGCTGGAAGTGCAAAGCTCTACAACCCAGCCCTTTAAACTGAGTTGTTCCCGCCAGGGCATCTGGATTTCCCCACACACAGGGGGATAGAGGAAACATTGCTTAGCACAGTCTTGAAAGAATTCACACAGCTCTTTGTTTTTGTTTTTTTTTTAAAGATTTTATTTATTTATTTGACAGAGATAGAGACAGCCAGCGAGAGAGGGAGCACAAGCAGGGGGAGTGGGAGAGGAAGAAGCAGGCTCCCAGCGGAGGAGCCTGATGTGGGGCTCGATCCCATAACGCCGGGATCACACCCTGAGCCGAAGGCAGACGCTTAACCGCTATGCCACCCAGGCGCCCCTCACACAGCTCTTTGAATCTCTGGCCACATGGAGGGCATGGTGGATGGAACTTGGAATTAGATAGGCTGGGGTTCAAATCCTGTTTCTGTTGTCGCTAGCTGCTATGCCCCGGTCAGCTCTTGGCCCTTCTTCAGTACTTCGCTCTAACTTGGAAATACTGTCTGCAGCCCCTAGGGACTTGGAGGTTTTTCTTTTTCTAAGTGCTTTAATCATATTGCGATACGTAAATCTATCAGATCAACATGTCGTGCACCTTAAACCGACGTCACGTTATATGTCAATTACATCTTAATTTAAAAACACATAATGTCTTTGGGGCACCTGGGTGGCCCATTCGGTTAAGCAGCCAACTCTTGATTTTGACTCGGGTCATGATCTCAGGCTCTGTGCTCAGAGAGGAGTCACTTAGGATTCTCTCTCTCCCTCTGCCCCTCCCCCTGCTCCCCTATGTGTGCTGTCTTTCTAAAATAAATAAATCTTAAAAAAAAAACAGCACATAGTGTCTTAGTGGTACAATAAAAGCTAGCCGTGTGGAGTTGGGTAAGGTTTATCTTTTCCAGCTTTCCGTGCTTTAAAAACTTGCCTGACGTGAGTATATGCAGGTAAGTAGTGACTTGTGAGGCGGTGAGGCACAGAGACACTGAGGGAGTAACACTGAGTCCATGCACGCTTCTCTTCGCAGGGATCGACCTTGAGAACATTGTCTACTACAAGGACTGCACCCACTATTTTGTCATGACCGCCAAGAAGCAGAGCCTGCTTGACAAAGGTGTCATCATTAATGTATGTATCTCTTGGCTGCGATGTCCTGTCTTTCCCTTTGTGACCCAGCAAGTGCAGGAGCAGATGCTGTCCTGCGGGGAACTGAGCAAGGGGTGGGGGAGGCGGGAAAGAACCACCACCCGCCACTTTCCTCCTCCGTGCTGGGTTTGAGTGTTGGATGAAGGCGTCCGCGCCAGTACACGCAGACGTGTTTCTGCAGAGAGCTGTGGGCTGGGCTGAGACCCTCACCCAGGTGTTCGTGTAAGTCTTTGCCCCCAAGAGATCAGCCGAGTCTTTTCCTTCCCCACGTCTCATGCAGCCCTGCCCTTGTCTCGAGAGGTCCCACGCCATTTGCAGGCTGATGGGGCTCCTTGTCCTAGTGGGGCACTGAGACAACATTTGCTGGTGAATTTCCCTCTGTGGCTGCCTTGTCATGGTGGGTGGCGGGGAGCTCTCTGTTCTTGCGGTCAGAAAGGCTCCACTTGAATCTTGGCTCTGACTCGGATTAACTCAGGACTGTGACTAAGCGGCTCAGCTTTTCTGAACTTCAGTCTCCTCTGGAAACTCGGAATAATGGTTTCTGTCTGAAAGGGTTGTTTGCAGGAGTAAATGAGAAAGTGTATCCAGAGCAACTGTCCTAGTGCCTGGCCCATATAAGGGGTTTATAGATTCCCTGCATAACTTCTGTCTGGTTTGGACACATGCTTTTTTGTCCTTCTGGCTTCCTGGCCTCTGGCCCTGCCTTTACATCTTCCTTCTTCACCAGAGCACCAGGTTGGAAGAAAGCACATGGAATTGGGGTCCCTGGGCTGGAAGCTTCTTTGGTCAGGTTTCCAACCCTTCCAGAGCCTCCGTTCCTGCCCCGGCTGCTGCCTGGTGCCTCGAGATAAGGATCCTGCCATCCGAGGTCAGCCTGCTCTCCACGTGTCAGCCTGGAGCCTGGGCGGCGTGGTGACCATTCATTGTTGCTTGTCGGAGAAGAATGTGTCTGTCCTCTTGCCACTTTGTGCTGGCTGCCGGCCGGGTGGCATGAGTAACCCAGCCGTCCCCTGGGCCTCCTGCATGCGGCTCAGGTCCCTGCTGAGAGCCCGAGTTGTAGACAGGAGGACAGCGGTTGGAGGAAGCTGACTGGGCCCAGTTAGCAGATGTGTGAGCAATGGCTTCAATGTCTGGTACTCCATAGCTGACGAGGTCTGGGGGAGGTGGGGTGATGCCCCCTTCTGTCCTCTGCTCCACAGGCATCCCTCCTGAAGTTGCCTCGTCCATCGGGAGGCCTATGGCAGATAGTGAAGGACTGTTTGGGTTCCAGGGCTGCAAGTGCAGTGGGCACCTCTGCAAAGGAGGGACTGAGGAGGCTTTTAACAGCACCCCCACCCCCAGGGATTCAGGCAGAGTTTGACGTGGGTTTCCTATTTCACTGGCTGAGTACTCCAGCCTCTGGGACACTAGGCTCCCTCAGGGCATCCCAGGGCATTTGTCCAGGCCATGACATGTTGCTCATGGTGACTCAACTCTTTGGCAGTTGTCAAAGCCCCCACATACTCCCATCTCTCTGTCACAGCACAGGTGGGCAAGCATGACTCACTGTGAACCCATCATGACTGTGGAAGAGCTGGGAGCAGATCCCAGGCTCGTGGGTGTCCTCACCACAGCTTTTCTTTCCTTCACAGACTCCAGGGGCATCTTCTGAGCTGGCGCTGAGGGTCCTCTAGGTATAAGACAGGAATTCTCATCTAGAAATTACAGGCCCCGGGCCAGACATGAGAGAGCTGGACGGCCATTCGATTCAGGAGCTCTGGCCTTGAGTGTCCCTGTGTCCAGCCAAGCTCTGTAGCATTTGCATAGCTGGGAGCTGGTCCATCTACCCCAAGCCACTCAAATTAGCATTCTTGTCCTGCTCCCAGAGGAATGGCAAGTCCTCTCACATTTCCTCTCCCTGCTTGGGTCAGCATCTTCCTAGAGGCACACAGAGGTGCTGAGTGAGTGTGTGTTGAATGACTGACTGATCTGCT
This sequence comes from Ursus maritimus, assembly GCF_017311325.1. Lineage (NCBI taxonomy): Eukaryota > Metazoa > Chordata > Mammalia > Carnivora > Ursidae > Ursus > Ursus maritimus. The sequence continues at coordinate 1,554,205 of NW_024424786.1, forward strand.
TCCCCATCTATTGCTGCTGACCTCTGGGCTTCTTTCCATGGCTCCTGAAGGGAGAGTGAAGTTTCTCCTCAGGAAACCATGCCTCTGGGCTCCCAGCTCTGTCCATCTTGCTCTCCGTCACAAGGAGGGTGGCCCCTTGCCCTGGGACCCTGCCTGTGCCGGGCCACATACATACAGGCTAGGGCTCCTGGATGCAGCAGCCTTGGTCTCGCCACTGTGGGAGGGAGTGCTGTTGCCAGGTGGGCAAGGTGAGCACACATCATAGCTGGTCTCCTGATGCCGAGCCCACCCTCATTGGAAGCCATTGCCTGACCTTCTCTTCTGGTCTCCAGCCTTCTTTTCAGCTCAGTACGTGGGGTGACTGTTCTTCCTGTCAGATTTTCCACCTGTGCTATTCCTGCTGCTTCTCCCTCTGCTGCCCCTCCTCTTTGCCTAGGACTCAGCCTCTCCTTGGTACCTGTGCCTGTGGAAAATGGGACCCACCCTCATTCTCCTGCCTCTGTCTTAATTTAAAACTCCTTCTCCAGGCCTGCCCATTTTACTTAGTGCCCCATTCCCACCTTTCTCTTCCTTGTCCTTGCTCTCACCCCATCCCCGTGGTCCTGCTTCTGTATCCACCCAGTCCCCTGGAACCTCCTGCCTGACAAGGTCCCGTGGCTCCTCCCAGCAGCCCTGGACCAGGTGGGCTCTCAGCCCAACACAGCCTGGGGGTCTGCTCCCTGGGCAGGTTCCCATGCTCCTGTCCGGGCCACCAGCACCAGTGACCTTCACTGTGCGGTGCTCACACTCACTGGCCAGCCAGCCCACCTGTGGCATGCTTTGAAGAGGGGCTATTTTCAAAACCTCCCCATTCACCCTTCCCTGTCTCCTCTCCACACCTTTAAGGGCGGGAACTGGTCATGTGACTATAGGAACAGGTGCGAGAAAGGACAAGTGAATAGCAGGAGCCTGAATGCCACGACCTGACGAAGGGCTCCCGGGCCAGTGCTGGTGCGATCCGGGTGATGTAGTTTGGTGTGAACATGTTAGACTTTCTGGAACAAGGTATTTGAAATCATGGTTATTAGGAAAATTGACACGGGGGTCGCTCTGTTTGTAGATGTGGCTGTGCCCTCTAAGACCTTTGTGACTGCTCCTGTTGGGGCCTGGGTGGGTCCAGGAATGTACTTCACCATACACTATGTTTTGTGCCGTCATGAATTATAGGGGACAGAAATTGCCATCTACTGAGCACTTCCCACGTGCCAGGCATCAGGTTGGGGGTTTTATGTATATGATTTCTTTCGGTCCTCACTGTGTGAAGTGGATTTTGTTATTCCCATTTTACATATGAGACAATGGAAACTCAAAAAAGTTCAGCAATTTGCCCAGATTTGCTCAGTGAGCAGCAAAGGTGGAACCTGACCTCATGCTCTGGATAACCCCAAGGCCTAGTTGGTCTTACACATGGGTTCCCGCCACACCCCTGGCCCCCTTGGGATCTGCACTTTCTGTGTCTCCTTTTGGGAAAGATAGCCTTCTGGTTTCTTAGCCATATGACGAGCAGATCAGACTCTGGGAGATGTCCCGCGGGTCCCTGCCAGCATTCCTCAGGGATGGATATCCTGCTCCTGTAAGCCGGGGCCCTCCTCCTTCCAGTGGGGGGCGTGACAGTTAGCACCTTATGTAAGAGCAAAGCAGAGCCCCGAGCAGCCCTAGCCTCTCAGGAAGAGAGAGAAGGTTTGAGAGCTCTGCCAGGCACCCATGTCTTTTCTGGTCTTGTTTGACCACTAAACACAGCGTGTCTGGACCATATTAGCTTAGCTCAGTCCGCTATGAAATCACTATTCCTTACTTGCTCTCTTGTCTATTAATTTTACTGAAAGTTATCACAAGAACCAGCCATCCGAAATTTACCACAAATTTACCATTATTGAGTAAGCTGGTCATTACAAGACTACACTATGTTCTCTGTCAAAATTCCTACGTGAGACAGTTCTTTTAGAATTTAGTGCCAGGAAAAAATTTCCTCCCCTAGGAATTTCTCCGCCTCCTTCTTTCTGATAAGGAGAGCGTTGCCGTAGACCACATTTCCCATTTGCCTTGGATGCCAGGAAGCTCAAAGCCAAGGGTGAGGCCTAATCACAGCTCTGTCAACCCTGATGGATGACTGATTTGGTTCCTCTTGATTCCTTTGGCCCTGATTTTCTGTTTTGCTTAGCTTTGCTGTGCAAGCCCAGTCCAAGTCCTTTTGCAAACATGTGGGTACGAACGCTTGCCCATTGCAGGGCAGACTCCTGCACGGTGCTCTTGTTCTCTCCCCAGGACTTCATCGACACAGAGATGCTGCTGTGCGCAGAGAACGTGAACCAGGACAACCTGCTTTCCTACGCCCGCGAGGCTGCAGATTTCGCCACCAATTACCAGCTGCCATCGTTAGACTTTGCTCTGAACCACTATGGGCAGCCCGACGTGGCCATGTTCGACTTCACCTCTATGTACGCCTCCGAGAACGCAGCCTTGGTGCGCGAGCGCCAGTCACACCAGCTCCTCGTGGCCCTGGTGGGCGACAGCTTGCTCGAGGTAGCGCCTGCGTTTGGAACCCCCCCTACTCCCGGTGGAAGACAGATCGCTGCATTTCTGCTCTCGTGCAGCCAGGGGAAGGACAGGCTCCCTGCCAGCGGGCCAGACTTGGCCAAGCCCATCCCGGCCTCTGGCTTGCACCTGGCCTGCCCTGTCCCCTGACCCAGAGGGGCTCATTCTGCCTTCCTCTCCCCACTCTGGGCTCTCTGGGCTGATCACTTGGTCAAAGTACGAAGCTAGTCGGCCCTGCTCCAGCCTTCACAGGTGGTCCTCTTCAGAACCTGGACCTCTTCAGAATCCTCAGCTGGACCCCAACTTCTTCCTCACGTGGGGAGCTCTCTGGGGTCCTATAACATGGAGATCGTAAAGGGTGCAAAAGGGCACGTGGGCCCCAAAGTCCGGTTTCCATCCGTGGCCTCCCTGCTCAAAATGCTTCCCAGAGCATCGGCAAATGCAAGCATCCTTAGACTGAACGAATGTTTTCAGCAGGGTTACATTTTTATCTTTAAAGTGAGCACTAACCAAAAAATATTTATCCCGAGTAAGAGTCAAGTTCCAAACCATGTTTTGGGTGCCCATGGGACAGTTCAGTTAGAACTTAGCTTGGCCAACCAGCCCTCGGTCACCATGGCGTGTGGACTGTGATCTGCCCCCCTCCACCCCGTCCCCGGCTCCCTTCTCAGCATTCTCTCTTGCTACTCTGCGCTGTTCCTCTGTTCCTCCATCAGGCCTTTGCCCACGCTCTCCTTGAATGGATCAAGATGAGAAGCCTACCCGTTCTTTAAAATCAGCATAAATGCAACTCTTTTGTGAAGCATTCCCCGATTTTCATCTCACTGCTGGGGGGGGGGGGGGGGGGAGTTTGCCTGTGCCTTGTTTGAGCCCCAGAGCAGTTTTGCTGTCCCTGTGACACAGCACCCCTTCCGTGTGACTTTGTGCTGTAGCTGAACATGTTTGTGGTGAATCCTGGGGAGGTGCCCTGTCACCCCACACTCCCTCCAGTGCCTTCCCACGGCTCAGCAAGCACTGAGTGCTGGACAGAGTGGGATAACAGGCTGGGGCGGGGGCGGGGGGGCGGCATGAGAACCAACTGGAATTTTGCATGTTTTTTTCTCCAGCCATTTTGGCCCATGGGCACAGGCTGTGCCCGAGGCTTCCTGGCAGCCTTTGACACGGCATGGATGGTGAAAAGCTGGGACCAGGGCACCCCTCCCCTGGAGCTGCTTGCTGAAAGGTGAGTACTGACTGCCAGGCTCCCAGCTGGGGGCAGGGCTGGTTCCAAAGCTCAGACAGGAAAGGGAGCAGGGCTGGATGAACCTGGAGCCTTTGTCCTCTTTCATTTCCTTCCCACATGTGGCCTGATTTGATCCCCAGGATCCCCAGGGAAACTCTCTGTGTTACGTTCTACTCCCTCCAGTGACTTCTCTGGGGGCCAGGACCTTAGGACCTGAATGCAGAAGAGAAATCCTGACCTGGAGTGGCCCTGAAGTTGGGGTTCCCAGCACAGTCCAGTCACTGTGAGCAGGAAGAGGTTGAGGGGAAGCCTCAGCTGTGGTGCTGAGTGTCCTCCCTTGTGGGGGGGCTGGGTTTTGGACCTCTCAGGCCTCTTCTGCTGTTGTTGAGATCCAGGGCTCCCTCCCAGATCCCTGCTGCTGGCCACGTGGCTGTAACAGCTGGCGGAGTGGGAGACGTCAGGATGGGCGGGCAGGGCAGGCCTCTGCGGGTCTTGGGTGTGGAGGCCTGTGGTCATGTGGGACAGGAGGCCACAGGAGGCAGCGTGGCTGAGTGGTGGTTATAGCAAAACCACAGGTCTCTTGGCTGCCAGCTCTGGTGTCCCTGCCCTCTGCTTAGGGGAAGGAGGCTGGCATTACTGCCTCTGGACCCCGTCCCACCCCTCTCCAGCCCTTCAACTGTCCCCCACTTTGTGAGTCTCAGGAGGCACGGGGGCCAGACATTGCAGGGACGAGGTACACAAACACCTCTAAGAAGCCCTTAAGAGCAGGGGGAGGGGTGGACGGGGACACAGGCAGGAGGCTGCCCGAGCAGTCCCTGACCCCTGGGCTCTGCCTCATTCTAGAGAAAGTCTTTACCGGCTGTTACCTCAGACCACCCCGGAGAACATCAACAAGAACTTTGAGCAGTACACGCTGGACCCAGGGACACGGTACCCAAATCTCAACTCCAACTGTGTCAGGCCCCATCAGGTAAGTCCTTCCCTGGGCCCCATCGGGGCCACCCTGCCCTGAGCGGTGGGTGGGAGGTCACGCAAAACCTTGCCGTGCCCCTGGGGCGGAGGCCACCAATTGGACCAGTTCCTCTGTAGGAGAGCACAAGAGACAATGGAGTCAGCGTCTCTTAGCCCACAGGAAAGAGCTAGAACACACGCAGTGTCTGTCCTCGTCTGCACACACGCTGACGTGTTTACTGTCACTGTGTCGCTAAGCACACCTCTCTCACAGTCTACTCGGCCAACCATCAGGTCCTTTCAGTTCCCAGTCTTGGAGTCGCATTTCCTCCCGTCGACTCAGGAACCCACAGCCGCTGACTTCTGGCAAAGCACAAAGATGGTGTGATGTTTGTAAAATCCACCAGTTGCGTGTTTTCACACTTGAGACCCCCCCCATTTGGGTGGACAGCTGAGATCCTTTGCTCCGCGTCTCAGGTTCTCTGGGCCCCTGGACTGAAGTCATGCCCTCCAGCGACAGAGGGAAAGGATGGTGATGTGGAGTAGAAGCCGGGCCGGCCCTGAGACCGGCCTCGGGGAGATACCGGTGGGCAGCTGCGGGGTCTCTTTGGCTTGTAGGTGAAGCATTTGTACATCACTAAGGAGCTGCACCAGTGCCCTCTTGAGAGACTGGGCTCGGTGAGGAGATCCATGAGCCTCTCCAGGAGGGGTAAGCTGCCATTCCAGGTCCTGAGCCAGGCTGCTGGGGTGCAGGGTGGGGGAACGCTTTGCAGGGAGGAGGCCTGCGGGGTGGCCGTGGGGCCCAGGCCCTGCAGCCCACTTGGCTCTGCTGCTATGACCCATGTGACCTTGGCGAAGCACCTCTCCTCTGTCCTTCCATTTCCTCGTCTGTAAAACCAGGACAAGGACAACCCCAACCGCAGATTGGTTGTAAAGGAGTGAATATGTGTCGAGCACTTAGGACATTAAAGTGAACCACGGAATTACTGCACCGGGCCTTGCTTTTCTTTCCCTGTTGCTTCCAGTATGGAGATATTGTCTCCCCAGCTAGATAACAGGCCCCATGTGCTACACTCTTTTCCTAGTGGAGGGAAGGGATGGTTAAATGAATGACTGCCCAGCATCCGTCCAGCCTTGTTCAGGTCACCATCCTGCTGAGAGACCGCTCCGGTTTCTGTTGCCTGCCCAGACCCCACCTCTTCCCCGCCACTGGCACACACAGCCTTATCAGCCTCCCCTCCCTCCCCCTCACACCTCATGCCCCACTGCTGCCGCCCCTGTTGTACACAGCCTGGCAGGCCTTTCTAGATGCTTCCTGCGGCAAGGCCCTTTTCTGTTTTCCTGGAATGCTTCTGTCTGATGACTCCCTCGACACTCCTCAAGAAGCAGCTCAGTCGCACCTGCTCCGTGACTCTCTCCACCCCTATCTGTCTCCCCCTGCCGCAGAGTTAGACATCCGGCCCAGCAAGCTCTTAACCTGGTGCCAGCAGCAAACCGAGGGCTACCAGCACGTCAACGTCACCGACCTGACCACATCCTGGCGCAGCGGCCTGGCCCTGTGCGCCATCATCCACCGCTTCCGGCCTGAGCTGATGTGAGTCGGGGTGCAGGCTGCACCTGCTGAGCCCTCCATGGCCCAGGGGGACTCTGGAGACAAGGGGAGCCAGGGATGTTCTGCTGGATGTGGCATCTTGGCTCAAAATACACCTTTGGTTTGAGTCTTTCTTAAGTTTGTTCTTTGCCGTTTGCACTGATAAAGGTCAGCAGTTCAACTGACCTGTGTTTACAGGCTCCGTGCTCACACTTGTCCCCGCATCCCCTCCGTCCCCGTGCTGGGGAAACCGAGCATTCACACCTGGGCACTGTCCCCACAAGGGAGAAAGTATTCTGGGGACCAGTTCAAGGGTTTTACAGCCAAAAGAATTAGATCTGAGATGCAGACCAGTTAGCTGTGTGGCACTGGGCAGGTCACTTAGCTTCTCTGAGTTTGTTTCCTGGTCTGTAAGTTGGGAATAATGGCAGCATTGACAGGGAAGATTGGACACACTTTGTGATGTTGAAGGGCCAGTACACCTATTAGTGTTAGATTCAGGCCGACTGCAGAGTGACCACGCACCCACAAGCACGTTCATCCGGAACCTGAAAGGAGACCTACCGGAGGGTAATCATCTGGTACCTTTAGGGAGTGAGGCTGCTTCAAGAAGGGGATGGGGCGCTCACTTGTTACTTTATATGTTATATATCCCTTGATTCTAAAAGCACAAGCACATAAAGAAACTATTTAAAAATAAAGAAACAGATAAGTTTTCCAAAGGCATAGAAATTATTTTCTGATTGTTTCAGCCCGGGCAGCAGTGACATTGTCATGGCCTACATCTGATTTGGTCCCCACCCCAAGTGAGAAGGAGCCTCCCTGGGCAGTAGTGGGTGGGGGGCAGTGGGGTGGGGAGGGCAGCCGGGGGCTGGGGTGATTGGGGGCAGGAGCTGGGGGCACGGCTCCCTTGCCCCTCCCCATGTGCCGATACCCAGCAGAATGTCACCCACAGTGCCGTTTATGGGTAAGTTGGTTCAGCTCTTCACACCTCTGTCTCCTGTCCCTTGTCTTGATTCTCCAGCAACTTTGACTCTCTGAACGAAGATGACGCTGTGGAGAACAACCAGCTGGCCTTTGACGTGGCCGAGCGCGAGTTTGGCATCCCCCCAGTGACCACGGGCAAGGAGATGGCGTCAGCCCAGGAGCCCGACAAGCTCAGCATGGTCATGTACCTCTCCAAGTTCTACGAGCTCTTCCGGGGCACTCCGCTGAGGCCTGTGGGTAAGGCCCTGCTTTGGGATACGCTTTGCTGTGCCCTTGGACCATCTCTGCTCTGTGCCCATATCTGGCTGCTCTCCACACCGGTGTCAAGTGTGTTGAGGCCGGCCCCTGCCTTCCCTCACACTTTGAGGCCAAACTGGGGTGGACCCCACCCGCCCAGACCCGTGTGTGCGTGTGGGCGTGCGGGGCAGGGGCCACGTGAGGCCGAAGGTCTGCCCCTGTGCCTGGGACGTCACTGAGTAGAGCTGCAGCAGGCCCCTACACAGCCCCTTTTTATCTTCAGTTGAGGGTGAGGGAATTATTTGGGGTCTGATCTCAGTCATACTTTTATTTCCTAACAGATTCTTGGGGCAAAAACTATGGAGAAAATGCTGACCTCAGCTTGGCCAAATCCTCCATTTCTCATAACTATCTCAACCTCACATTTCCAAGAAAGAGGACTCCACGAGTAAGTTTCGGCCTGGTTTTTGTTTGACTTGTCTTTGCCCATGGCTGGGGCAAGGGAAGGAAGAATGCCATGCGCTCGGTCTGTTAATGCTGATAAATGACACAGATCAAGTGCCCACGGGAGACATGAGTAAAGCGCAGTTTAGTGACCCGGTGCTGTTGGACGTCCCCCCGGCGCCGTGTAGCTAACCTCAGTGACATAAACTGGTTATGGAAGGGCACGGCACAGAACTGACAGGCCATGCCACTGAGTATTTGTTTAAGGAAATCGGGGCCTCCTAAGAGAAAGGTGCAGACGATTTCTCACTCGTTAAGCAGTTTAGACTCGTTATACCGTGGCCGTGAGTGACAGAGTGTGTGGTGATGCTACATTTATACATTCCGTTCCATTCATTTCCTTCCTTCCTTCCTTCCTTCCTTCCTTCCTTCCTTCCTTCCTTCCTTCCTTCCTTCCTTCCACACATGGTGCCAACTTCAGGGCTGAATTTTTTGGGTTTTTTTCTAATTTTTTTTTTTTTTTTTTTTTTTTAAGAAAGAGACATAGCAGGGGAGGAGGGACAGAGAGGGAGAGAGAAAATCCCAAGTAGGCTCCACGCTGAGTGTGGAACCTGACGCGGGGCTTGATCTCACCACCCTGAGATCACGACCTGAGCCAAAATCAAGTGTCAGACGCTCATTTCGGCTGAGCCACCGATCGCCCATGTTTTATTTGTTTTTGACGAGCGTAGCAAATACACAGAGGAGAATAAGGTATGCCTTTGAGGAGCTCAGAGCTGGAAGAGGTTCCCAAGCTTCCCTGACTGAACAGCAGCCTTAGTGTCTCAGTGATTTTTATCACAGTGCCCCTAGATCAAAAGAAATATCTAAAAGGTCTGTTGACTAAGTAGTTAAGTCCAAATAACTTGGTAGGGGTATTTTACGAGGTGTATAACAGACTTCACCGCGTTTCCCTAGAGAAGTTAAAGTACCCTACGGCTCCTCTGCAAGCTCACTATGGGGCCGTGGGGTGCTTTGGTACACAGTTTGGGAACTGTGAAGTTTGGGAGCCATTATAATTTCATTCGAATGATGGCATGTCTGTAGTAGGTATGACACAAGTTATCTTATGTAATGTGCTCATTTTACAGATCAAAAAGTGGAGGCCCAGAGCTGTTAGGTGGCAGGTAGTCCTACAAAGCTTGCCTCTCTCCACAGGGCCCCAGAGGGTTGCAGGCCTCTGTGTGTGTCTCAGACTCTCTAGGTTGCCGACAGTCTCCTACTCGTGGTCAGTCATGTCTGGTCCTGCCAGCCCTTCCGCCCAAGGTGGGGCTGTGGCCACGTAGCCTTCTGTCTTTTCCTCAGCTCTGTGAGCAGTGGTCACTTTTTCCACTGAGGTCTGCACCCTGGAACACTGGAGCCTTCGGGCTAACTCCAGGAGCGGGCACACACTGCTCCGCCATGACCTGTCTATAGGAAGGAATGGGCTAGCAAGGCCAGGGCTGGGGAAGGAAGGCGTGCAGGGCTGCTGGGGTTTTCAGCAGAGCAGCAAAGGAGCTGAGCTGCACCCAGCCGCTCTCTCTCCCTCTGCTCCCCGAGCTGCCCTGTTCAGAGGCTCTGTGTGAGGGTTGCGTGGCCTACCACATGTCCCACTGAGTGAAAGTCGTCTTCTGGAGGCCAGTCATAGGCTCGTTCCTCCCCAGCCCAGCTATTGTTTCTGTAAGGATCCCCACTTCGGGCTTCCTCATCCGAGCAAGCCAGGGCAGCCTTTCTGGAAACTCTCTGAGCCAAACATTTAAGGCCTTTCTCCATCCACCTGCTTTCTCCCACCACTTAGTCCACAGCTGAGAACAGCAGGGGAAACTGGAGAGGAATGTTTAAACCTTTCACTCGTCACACCTCTGTTTACAGAATGACGGGATTATAACAGTCTGGCCAGCCCTGGGTCACGTGGTGGGAATGGTCAGCAAGGCCAGCCAGGCCCTCCAGGGGCTGAGAAGTCCTCACTCCACTTCCCACTGGCTCTGCTAGAAAATGCAGGGGTGTGGGCAGGCTCTGTCTGGCCCGGCCCTGGCTGAGTTTGAACCATGTGTGCCCAGGGGCTGCCCATCCTGAGAGGAGTCCAGTCCCCCGACAGCTCCATTTATGTCTAGGATTTGCCTTGCTGTTTGGATAGGTAGAAAGATTAGGTCATGGAAGTAAGTGCTTGGCATGGGCATTACCTGTCCTCTTTCTCCTCATACTGACTGAAGGCTTCCTCTGGGCGGTTGGTGGATTAGTAAGGCCACTGGGCCACATTCTGCCTTAGTCATCACCAAAATACCCCAGACGCTGTCCTTCACTCAGCGTCTGTGCAGCGATCGGACGACATGCAGAGTGTCTCCTCCCCAGCGACCTCGGGTCTTCTTCTATCTGGATACTTTTTGGTTTGGGGAACCTATTTGCAATGCTCTTTGGTCTTGACATTTCTCACAAGCAAAGAGTACTAAGTGCAGTCCAGTTTCCCCAGGAGGGGCATGGACCGTGGGCACACCCAGAAGACGGCAGCGCAGTTAGGCTCACACCCTCTGCGCCGTCGCTCCTGTGCCCCAATGGCCTAGAGACACAGGCTCGGCCACGAGTACCCGCGTGAGTACGCCATAGCACACACCCAGCGTCTGGACACGCAGATGCGTCTGCATTCAACCTCACCCCTCTGTCCCCAGCCCTCCCCCACCCTCCCCCCGCCCTCACTATCCCTCAGAGGAGGTCTTGATGTGGGAATTGAGAAGCCCGCGTTTGTTCACAACACGGCATCTTAATCCGGAGAGGCTGCTGAGCCGGCCTTAAAAATCTCTCTCTCTCTCCTGGTTTTCACGGTTGGTGTTAAATTGTTGTCTCATCCCTAACCCCTGATAGCATCCAAATCCCAACAGAACTGATCAGCTTCAGGCAAAATAGAAGACCTTGTTTACTTTTAGAGAATGTGACTTCCCATCAACCTGCCAAGAGAGTTGTCCCTCTGGTGAGTGGTAAACTATTGAGGTTGACTGATTAGCTTCGAAGACCAAGGGCCAAGCCTGGGGAAAGGAGCAGAGCTTTGGGATTATATGTTCCTCTTTAAAAGCCCTCGGTCCGCTTCTGGAGGTCTGCCTCTGACCCTAAAAGCATCTGCACAAAAGGCTGTGACGTGGGAAAACTGCTGGGGACTCCCGATCTCCTGTCACCATGGACCTCAGGCGGTATCTGAACATACCTACACGGTCCCTGTCCTCCCGCGTGTCCCCTCCTAGACCTACGACATGTAGGTCATTGCTGGTTTTATGGCCCCTGCCCTCATCGCACATATGACAGTATGGACACACTCAGGCACCTGATGCTTGTTTTCCCCATTCTGAGCCCACTCCTTTGAGAACAACACAACACAGAGGTGTCACTTGTCCGTGAAAAGCCCATCCCAGAGGCCAGGGTGGTGGCCTCAGGGTGTTTGTCCTCTCAGCTGGCTGATGGTGACGCAGGCTCCCCTCCAGCACTGTTGCCGAACAGTGGAGTTCACAGAGCACGGCTCGTGTGGGTGTCTGGTCTCAGCAGTTAGGGTGCCCGCCCAGCTCTCCTCTCCTCACCCCTCCCACACAAACACTTTCCAAAGAGCCAGGTGCATGAGGTAAGGAAGCATGTCCTCCATCCAGACTACCCAGTGCCTGTTTGATGCTGGGTTCTCGTCTCGGTGCTGGGGATAGAGCAGAGAATAAGACAAACAAGGATGCTGCCCTTACAGGGGTAATGTCTGAATTCCTCTCCCCTTCCCCAGCTGCTCTCACAGAACCCCCACCCAGCAGCCATAGCTCCCCATGAGGTTTCTTTTCTTTTCTTTTCTTTTTTTTATTTATTTGACAGAGAGACAGCCAGCGAGAGAGGGAACACAAGCAGGGGGAGTGGGAGAGGAAGAAGCAGGCTCCCAGCAGAGAAGCCTGATGTGGGGCTCGATCCCAGAACGCTGGGATCACGCCCTGAGCCGAAGGCAGACGCTTAACGACTGCACCACCCAGGCACCCCCCCATGAGGTTTCTGGTGCTTCTTGGTTCAGAGACGTGAGGAAAGTCCCGGAGAGTTGAGAGCGCAGGTGCCAAGGCCGCCCGGCAGCGCAAACACAGCGCGTGCGAGCCGCCCCTCTGGCCCCCGTGGTTTTAGGCTGACCTCTCCTCTGTCCTCTGTGCAACACAGCCGGGCATTCTGACTCACTTACAGAATGGGAGTACATTGGAAGCCAGGCAGACAAATATGGATTCAGGTCTGCTGGGGATTTGGCACACGCTTGAGCCTCTCTGAAGGTTCCTTTGCTTGTCTGCAAAGTGATTGCAATCACATTGACATGGCATCGCATCCCGTCGCCGTGAAAACGGTGGGAACAGATGCGTGCTGCAGGTCTGAGCCCCGGCCCGGCCGAGTGGGAAGGGCTCCGCAGATGAGCGCGCCTGTCCCTCGGGAGTCCCGATTCAATGCAGGTGCCTGTTTTCTGAGAAAATGAGTCAAGCTAGCGGGATTGGACACTTGGTTCTGCACTGCAGCCATGATCAGGGCGGCACCTGACGGCGTGCAACAGTTTCATAGGTATCTCCTTTGCTCCTTGTGTTCACTTCGGAGGAAGGCAGGGCCTGTATTCTCAGCCCAGTTTTAGAGAAGGGAATCTTGACTGTGGGGAGATTAAATCGCGGTGTCCTGCAGGTGGTAAAAGTCAAAGTCAGAACTAGAATTCAGATTTTCTAATTCTGTTAACTAGCGTTAACCTGAGTAACAGTGCCTAACACTTACATAGCGCCTTATGAGAAGTGTTTTACATCCGTGACTTCATTAATCCTTACAACAGTTTGTGAGCTAGATAGGATATCCAGGTGAGGAAGTAATAGATAAGGAAACTGCAGTCAGAGAAGTTAGGTGATTTTCCTAAGGTCACGCAGCTGGGAAGTAAGTCATGCCGGAACTCGAACTCATGACTCCTTCCTACTCTGTTACGGGCTAAGAGAAGAGTTCTCTCACCAGCGTCACTGGCCTAAATATCACTGCTGCCTCCCACTCAACCAGGCTGTTGCCTGCAATGGCCAATCCTTCTTCCTATGCCCCAGCTCTGAATTTCTCCAGGGTTAGGCTATACTAGCTAGTTAAATATAAAGGTGGTTTCCTTTGGACTAAAATCACATGAAGTCGGGCTTTATGGGGACGTGGTTATCTTGATCAAATAAATAATGATCAAATAAATAATCAGACCAACAAATGCATATCTTTTTTTTTTTTTAATGGAGACACCAATTAGTTTAATAAATGCCCTCTGGTGTATGGACTCTTTCAGATCTTTGGGAAATCATGATAAGAAAGTGTTCTTAGGGGGAAAGACAGGAAGACATTAAGAGCAAAAGAAAGTGAGCTCTTTGTGTATTCTCATGCTCTCTCTCTCACTGGGCACCATAAGTATTTTCTTCCTCCTTGTACCCCATTCTTTGTAGAGCAAAATAGAATGCAAGGAGATGGGGGTACTAAGGCAGTATTGGCTTGCAGATAGAGCTATACAGATAAGAAAAAAATAGGTAAATCCCTAGGTTTGAGTTTTCTCCACTTTTCTGTTTTACCCTCGCTCTTTGGTTGAGAATCGGTGCTTCCATGAGAAATCTGTAGGGAAGGGTAGACACCGTTTGCGTATGTGTGTTGCCAGCCTTTTCATAGAGACTGCGTTTTATTGTCCTATGGGTCAGGCTGAACTAGAGGAGTGAACGTTGCCCCACCCACTTCTTTTATTTTCCCTGAAGGATCTGGGGTCTTCTCAGGTGCTGGGCACACTCCCTCCCAGGAGCGCTTCTTGTGAGCCTGTGGCTAACCAACTGGGTTTGGATCTACTTGGCTCTGATGTTGAAACAGTCAAGCCCTGAGCTATTGAATGCAAGAGAGAATAAGAGGTGTTGCTCTTTGAGAGAAAAGCCAAGTCTTCATTTAAGGTGGAAACAACAACAGAACAACAGAAAACCCTAAGATTATGCATGCAGCGTCCGTGTTGGGAAGGACATCCTGTACTTTCTCAGGCCCCAGTCGTGGCCAGCAAGCCATTCACAGGCAGTGGAGCTGGGGGCCCAGATGGCCTGCGCCTCCAAGACCCAACATTGTTGCAAATAAGGTCATCTGTTTCTCTTGGTGTTTGCCCAAGCGTTTGGGTTGAAATCATTTCCATTCACAGAATGATGATTTATTAGAAGCTGAGAAAAATGTTAGAGGGAAGGCAGGACCCTTTGATCTGTTGTTTTGTGCTGCCTGAACAAGGGAAGGGTCAAAGTTTTGAACAAATATCAATGCCTTTAAAAATGTCAAAGGTGCTGGTAAATGTGGGAAGGGGGCAGGGGTGACGGGAATACAGAAGCAGGGGAAGCACGTACTTTCTGCTGGGAGCAAGTGGGCACACAGTCATGTGTGCTGGGGGCTCCAAGTTCTTACTGTAGAACAGGCAAGAGGTAAAAGAATCTTCCTGCGGTGCATGCAGCAAGGGTAGGAGGGGTGGGGCAGACTGGGCTGTACCGCTGGGTTCGAGGGGAGAGAATGGCCAGCAGCCCTTCCCTCTGCCTGCCCAGTGGGACAAAGGCCTGCTCTGGGGGCTCTGAGTGTGCAGGAGGCTTGGGGGTGGGGGTTCCATGGCCCTCAGGGGGCTGGCCATGTGGAGAAGGCCCCAGCTGGAGACCGGCGGTAGTAGGGTCTCGCTCAGTAGTCTCTCCATAAGCATCTTTGCTGCAAGCACTTTTGCTCTGTAACTAGCCATAAGGCAGTGTGCTGTAAATGAGAAAAACGCGGAACACAAGATGGGCATTCGTTAAACAGGACATACTGAAACGTGAAAAACAAATAACAAAATTAAAAAGACTTTATCGTGAAATACAAAAGATTTGAATCCTTCAGAATATGTCGCGTAGACTCAGGGCAGCACTGCGCCAACAACTGGGTTCATTTCATGGTCTTTGGTTCATACTATTACACATTTTTTGCTTACTGATTCTTCTCCATGTTTGACATAACACATTTTCTTTTTTCACTCAACTTTCTTCCTTCATTAAGAGAGGTATCCAGGGGCGCCTGGGTGGCTCAGTCGGTTAAGCATCTGATTCTTGATTTCAGCTCAGATCATGATCTCAGGGTCTTGAGATTGAGTCCTGCTTTGGGCTCCGTGCTGGGTGTGGAGCCTGCTTAAGATTCTCTCTTCCTCTCCTTCTGCTCCTACTCTCTCTCTTAATAAATAAATAAATAAATAAATAAATAAATAAATAAATAAATAAATAAATAAAGGAGGTATCCATTTCCAAATATGAGGATGCTGTCTACGGCCATACCACCCTGAATGCGCCTGATCTCGTCTGATCTCAGAAGCTAAGCAGGGTCGCCCCTGGTTAGTACTTGGATGGGAGACCAAATATGAGGATGCGTATTTGTGACTGAGCTTTATATTGCCTTGTGAACACCTTCCGCGTGTTGTTTGCACTTGGATATTGTCACGTGTCCGTCAATAGACATCCCAAAGTTCTATGGGAAATGTGGGTTCAAAACTCTGCACCACTGTATAGACCATCATGAGGGCTAAGGTTTATATAATATAAAAACAGGAGTACTGTGCCAGGGGAGAAATGAAACCAAGCTGTCAGTCAGCTGATGAAACCAAACTGTTAGCCCATTATCTTTGTATGTGTTACAGCAAAATTGCTTTATATCCAATGAATTGCATGGTAAAAATGCTTGTGGCAAAAGTGCTTGAAGCAAAGCTATCTGCAGCAAAGTGCTCATGGCGGAAATACTGGACATGGGTAGGTAGACAGGTGTAACCCCAGTGGCAGGATAGACCCACCTGGCAGGGCGCAGAGGAGGCGCCGAGTGCCTCCCCACAGCCTCACTCCTTCTGTGCAGCCCCGCCCATCCCCTGCGGGAGACAAGACTGACATTGCGTGTGCCCTTTGGTGACCCTTGCTGGGTCACTGCAGTGGGCTTGTGTAGAGTGGGGCTCTCCAGATTTCAGTGTTCAGATTCAGGGAGCAGAAAGTAGGCTGGAAGGGCTTATTGGTAGGACATCCATGTATTTGTTGTCTAACCAGGATACTTTGGAGAATGGAAGGGAGCACTATAAATAATTCTGCTGGGGAGACAATGAATCAGAACGCGCCTGGGCACACAGAGCTGTATGATCACCATAGTTTTTAGACCATATCTGATGCTCCCTTGAAGTTGATAAAATACGGTTTACTGGCATTTCCAACGGTGACCAAATGGCAGATGTAATTTGCCATCAAATCCCTGGACAGCTGCTCTGAGCCCCGAGAATCCCCACCTGTGAAGTGAGCAGTGGCAGCTCCTTGCAGGAAGGGGTCTCCTTATGGCAACGTGCCGAGTGGCAGCAGCAGGCCTGGCTGTGACTGCTCGGAGCCCAGGGTCACATCGACCACAGAGAGAGTCCCTGCCCTGCCCGTGTCACGGGGATTCTTTGTGCTTTGGGATGTTTCAGAATGATCTTTGGGGATGTGATTTCACCTCCTGTGACAGAACACCCCCCGCCCCCCTGCCAGGGTCAGTAAGGCTCCCTCCTCTGAACAGAACTCTGTGATCCCATTTGTCACAGTACAGGGTGAACCGTGTCCGTCTGTCTCCTGGCCTGGCAGCTGTTTGCGGGCAGGGTGGCATCCCCAGGGCTGGCGCAGGGCCCGCCCTATGGCTTCAGGGCGGCTGGTGGAAACGCAGACCTCGCTGGCCCTGAGCTCACCATGCTTTCTTGGCCGCTGCAGGTGGACACCCAGACTGAAGACAGCGACATGAACAAACGGAGGCGGAAAGTCTTCAACAACCTGGATGAGGTTCGTGCACACAGCGTCCATTAAACAGGCTGATTGACGGCCAGCAGCCACAGTGTTGGCCTTCCTCCTTTCCTCTCTCGTGAGCCACTCGGTTCCAAGTGTGGCTTGATGGAGAGACCATCAGCTCTGCTCCTTCCTCTGCTGCTTCCTAGCTGTGTCACCTGGAGAAACGGAGCCTCCCAGACTGTGGCTCACGTCTGTGAAAGGCAGATGATACGTTTGAAATGCAGGCAACTTTTTGCAGGATTTTTGAAGATTAAATAAGAGGGCAACTATAATGTGCCGAGCATGCTGTCTGGCACCTGTGCTAATCAATACAGCATCACTATTAGCAGGAAGTAGTAACCAGGTACAGGCAGTCCCTGTTGTCCCCTAGCCAGTTTCTACCTTTTGTTTTCTGCACTTGCCTTTAAGGCAAATGTCCCGGTGCCCACAAGTGCCACCTTCTGGTGAAAGCAGAAAATTACAGACTACTTTGTCAAAACGAGGCACGAATCTCTCTCCAGACACAGGTTCTCAAAAAAGTGACCTTCGTAACAAATAGAGCTATAAGGCCCAACCTAGGGGTGTGAGGAAGCTGCCTGTTGCTTACCCCATTTTCTGGAAGGGGCAAAGGGACGCTCTGATAACAAAACCCTGAACGGAGTTCAGTTCACGTCTTAAAATGTGCACAAACACATTTTATCCAATGAGTTCAAATCACCTTTGTCCAAACCTTTTCTAGAACTTCTTCGATCCCTTCAAGAGCAGTCGCTTCTCCATGTCTTGGTGCTAGTGTGAGCAAGAAGCCAGTGAATAGGGAGATAGCTGAGAGGAGGAAGCAAAAGCTGATGAACAGGGTGGGGAACAGGCTTTCCCGGTTATGGGGTGTTGGCTCTCACTGTAAGTGCCTGTGATTTGCCTGTGCGTCCTCCCTGGAAGTTTCCCTGTGATGCATGACGTCTAGGTGGAAACCTGCTTCTGCCTTTCATCCGTGGCTTCTTTGAGGGAGTGTCTGTGCTCTCTCTGTTGCTGGCAGCACAGGAGTCCGAGCGTGGGAAGAAATCGGTTGCACCTGCCCCTTCTGAGATGTTTCTAGGCTGACCCGAGCCAGCTGTTTTACTGAAGTCAGGTTTCCCTGAGCAATAATTCTTTCCACATTCTTGCTACTCCGAGTGTGGGCCAGGACCCAGCAGCATCAGTATCACCTAGCAGTCGGTTCGAGATGCAGTGTCAGGGTGCGCCCTGAGGGACGAATCTGAATCTGCATTTGAAAGAGCCCCGCAGTGATTCCTATCTGAGAAGCTCTGGTCTGGGTGACCCACTGCCCTGGCGGACTTTGGCCTTGTGCAAACAGTGACCACTCCAGTAAACCCACCCCTTTCCACTCAAGCCTATATCGATATGCAGAGTTGCATTCCCCACTTTGACGTGGGGAGTGCCTCTTTGGTCTGTTTGTCCAGTACTAGAGAGTGGCTGTGCATACAAGGTTCCCCGGCGCTGCTCGTCTTAGGGAATCTTCAAAAAAGGAAATCCTCTTCCCATGACTTTTCTTTCTGTTTTGTTTGTTTTGTTTTAAGATTTTACTTATTTATTTGACACAGAGGCAGCGAGAGAGGGAACACAAGCAGGGGGAGTGAGAGAGGGAGAAGCAGGCTTCCTGCTGAGCGGGGGAGCCCGATGCGATGCGGGGCTCGATCCGAGAACTCTGAGATCATGACCTGAGCCGAAGGCAGCCGCGTAATGACTGAACCACGCAGGAGCGCCCATGACTTTTCTAAGTGAATATATCTTTGTTGTCCCGAGAACATCTGTTCCTGTGAGGGAGACGCACTGCCTCCTTGGGAAAGCAGACTGCCCGCCCAATAGGATGGTGGCGTTTGCTGCTGAGGCATATGAGGGCAGGTCCTTTGATAAGGAGAGCAGACGTTGAACCAGTGAATGCCGGTAATCTTCCAAGTTCTGTTTTTTAGCAGATGAGCTAAAGAAGGCTCGCACAGAACTCCATTTTATGAAACAGCACAGCCTGGTGACCACAGCCAGCACCTCACCAGCCAACAGACACGTTGAGATCATGGACCCAAGCACTTCTGAAACTTTGAGGCATCTTCTCCAAAACCCATAGCCCTAGTCTGACCATGAGAAAACTGACCATGACTCAGTACAAAATAGCTAACCAAATTGTCAAAGGTCATGAAAGGCAAAGAAAGATGGAGAAACTCTTACGGAGGAGGGAGATTGAAAAGACGTGGCTAAATGCCATGTGGGACCTGGGCTCGTGTCCTGGAACCCAAAGGACATTGGTGGGAAGCTGGAGTAGTCCGAATCAGGTCTCTAGCTTAGTTCATAGGATCGTGCCAGTGTTCATTGCTTAGTTTTGGTAACAGTACCACGATTATTGCAGATGCTAACGTTGGGGGCATCTGGGTGAAGGGTATGCAGGAACTCTGTGTGCTATCTGTGTAACTTTTCTGTAAATCTAAAATTATTTCCAGATTTTAGTATATGTGCTGCCGAAGCGAGCACTAAAATTATTTCCAGATTAAAAGGGTTTTTTTTTTTAAAGATAGTGACCACAGAACAGGGTGTTGAAGTTGGGAGTGGGGCGCAAGGAGAGAGGAGAAAGAAGCCCAAAGCCTGTGTCTTGCCTGACACACCCCCTCTTGCTTCCTTCACCCCCCACTCTTCACCTCTGGCAGATACATGGTGTGTTTGGAAAACTGTTTTGCTGATCACTTCATTATTATATTTGACTTTTGCAACAACCAGATAAAGTGGGTTATGCCCCCATTTTACGGATGAGGAAACTTCAGAGAAATGAAGTAAATTGCCAAGGTCGCTGGGCTGGGAGGTGAAAGAGGCTGTTTTCAAGCCCCATCTGGCTCCCAAGTGGGCGTGCCTGTCCTTTGGGAAGACGTGAGCATCGTCTCAATGGGCCTCACCTTCTGGTCCTGCCACACTTCCTCAGACGCTGGCGTTCTTCTTCAGGAAACTGCTCCAGTGTCCCGAGTCCCCGGGCCCCTTCCTGATACCTGGGTTCTGGGATCCAATAACCAATGTGTTCATTTGGCCTTTGCAGCCTTCAGCCTATCCCAGCCGCGGCCTGCGCTCCAGTCCAGAGGGTGGCAACGGGAGAGAAGGGGGAGGCCAGAACAAAGTCAAGTCCATGGCAAGCCAGCTGCTGGCCAAGTTCGAAGAGAGCTCTCGGAACCCCTCGCTCCCGAGGCAGGTGAGTCCCGTCAGGTGCCCACTGGACCTGCCTTCCTGGTGACCAGCACCTGCTGAGAAGCCAGCAGAAACGTGCAGGCTAGTGGTGGATTTCAGGTATGCCAGCCAGGCCTGGCTCAGGTGAGACGGGGGCTCCTTCCAGATCGGGAGTCAGCCGACTTTTCCAAGAAGGACCAGATAGCACATTTAGGCCATAGCAAAGATATGAGGCTTCGGGAGCCCCCTGTCTCTCTGGCAACTACTCCCCTCTGCCGTTGTAGCGTGAAGGCGGCCATGGATAGTACCCCAGCTAGTTGCGTGGCTGCGTGCCAACAAAACTTAGTGTACAGACACAGGCAGCAGGCTAGCTTCGGCCCGCGGACCGCAGTTGCTGATGCCTGTTCTGCCCTGGAGAAGAAATGCAGAATTTGGTTTTGCCTTGTAACCATGACTTGATTTGCAGCCATCTTAGAGATGGTGCAGCGTCAGCTTTAGAGATGCTGGCTGCCTGGGAGTCTGAGTCCAGCGTGAGAAGACCTGTGTTCCCCAGGGGAAACTGAGTCACAGCTCTCAGCTCAATGGGAACCAACCTCCCACGTGTTCTCTGATGTCCTCTCCTCTGTGTTCTCCCGGGTCAGGTCGGGAGGGCCGTGGTGTCCGGTCAGGGCGGCTGGGAGGCTGAGGGAGGCAGAGTACTGTGGGGCAGGCTGCGCACTAGATTGCTGTCAGACTCTGACTCCACGGTCTGCTGCGTGGTTCCTTCTGCTCCCCTGGAATCCTTTGGAATGCCACTGTCAAAGTACAAAAGCTTGGGACAAGGGGTTTGGTTCTTTTTTGGAGAACGCCTGTCGTCTAACAGAATTGGGCTCCTCTCAGGAGGAGGACAGACCCTTGGTTCGTTAGCGTCTCTGGCAGTCATAAGTAATGTGCCCGGTCCTGATGGTGGGGCCTGCCCCTCCTGGACAAACTGGCCTTCCCCAGGAAGCCAAGTTTTGTTAGAAGGGGGCCATTTCCCTGAGACTTGTGACTTTTTTCTCAATTGCCCCTTCTGGAGGCTTGGCCCCTAGAGGTCCCCAAGTGTCATTTGGGGGGTCTCTTCCACCAGAAGGAATGTAGCATCCCTGTCATGTCATGTGCAGGAGACTTTGCCATTTCCAGGAGGACTTCAGGGCTGGCCACCTGGGCTTGGCATAGGCTCTGGCAGCGCAGGCCTGGTGCCCCAGGTCTGAGCCAAAAGCAAGGCCTCCCTGGGATTTACACGTTGTCCAAGGGAGGGGGACTCCAGGACTTGCTGTTCACACGGACAGAGAACCAGGGTTCAAGTTCCCTGCTGGGCCTGGCTCGCGGGAGCTCAGCCCACTGCTCTCTCTGCACTTGCAAACTCTCTCTGCCCGCCTCCCTTCCTCTCCTCCCTCCAAGTGTCTCACTCACCTTTTCCTTCATGTTTCTTGTGGCTGCTTTTTCGGACTCACCTTCCTCCTCCCAGGAATGCCGTGTCTCAGGGATAGGTAAGCCTGTCCTGCGCCCTTCCTCTGGCCCACCTGTTAACTCTCGCTGCCCCAGGCCGGAGGAGCCCACACCCAGCCCATCACCTCCTCTGAAAAGGCAGGTAGGGCTCCTTCCAGTGGACCCCGTCTTGGTGAAGTCAGAGGGGACTTTGATCCAGAGGGGTGGGCTCAGTGCTGTCTGTGTGCCCCAGGTAGGGCTGACTGTAGCTTCTCTGGGAAGGCAGACAGAACTCGAGGTGACCACCCTTATAGGTAGGAATAACCAGGTCTGCAGCCTCTTGAAATACGTGCCAGTCCAGAGTGTCATCTGCCCAACTGCTGTGCTCGTGATGCTTTACTTGCTTGGGGGAACAGGCTGCACCCCATGGGGTATTTGGGGGATGCCCGGGACACTTAGCGTTGTTTGCAGGCCACTTGGATAAGGGACTTCTAAATAGATGGACAAGTGGCAGGGATGGTGAAATGAGCTCAGGGGGCCAGTTGCTGCACACCACTGAAGGGGTAAGGCCAGGGTGT
Source organism: Ursus maritimus (assembly GCF_017311325.1). Taxonomy (NCBI): domain Eukaryota; kingdom Metazoa; phylum Chordata; class Mammalia; order Carnivora; family Ursidae; genus Ursus; species Ursus maritimus. Next base: position 1,576,246 of record NW_024424786.1, read on the forward strand.
GGTGAAGGCCTCCTCCGGGTGCCTGAACACATGAGGACCGGCCTGGACCAGGGAGGCAGCTGGCGGCCGTGGCCTCTCCCAGCCGCATCTCCGGGTTTGGTGTTGAGCAGAATCACTGTTCTTGAGCACGGTGTTCAGAAACGTCTAGCCAGCAGCAGGAGGTTGGTGTTGCTTCCGTGCGTGGAGGCTGCGCGAGGTCAGTGAGGGTATATGCCAGTGACGTTAGGCCTGGGTGCGTAGAAGAATCATCTAGAGAGCTTTTTAAAAAAATACCACCATCTGGTACCCACCCCCAGACCAGTTAAACCAGACTCTCCGGGGGCTGGGCCCAAACTTGGGTGACTTTTTCTAAGTGCCCTAGGTGACTTCTGTGTGCAGCTAGGACCGAGACTGGGCTTATACAGGTTTTGACCCAGTGGGTCTGGGGTGAGGCCCGAGACCGTGAATCGTTAATGAGGATGGCAGGTGGTGGACATTTCTGAAGTTAGCAGGGCCTCTGACTCACAGTGACCCCTGCTATGCCCTTTGTCCCAGGTCCTCCTGGGGGAGGGCTCACGGCAGGGGGGTGTATGAATGGGGCACAGTCGGGAAGGAAGCTTGACTTTCCTTTTCTCCCAGTTCCCCTCGGTGGTTGTGACGGGGCACGTGCTCCGAGAGCTAAAGCAAGTGTCTGCTGGCGGCGGGTGCCCGAGCAGGCCCTGGAGAGCCAGAGCCAAGTCTGACCTGCAGCTGGGTGGGCCCGAAGCCCCTGCCGGCCTGCCTCCTGCCTGCCAGGGAGCCCTGGCCCTTTCCGGGGTGCTGCGGCGGCTGCAGCAAGTGGAGGACAAGATTCTCCAGGTGAAAGCCCCGCTCGTGGCCCTGCCTCTGCCCGTGTTGGGGTGCCTTCCTTCCCTCCTCTGCGTCCTCTGCCCCGGGTGGGTTCCTTCTTGTTCTGTTCACCCCCTGTCTCCTGTCCCATCCCGCCGCTCTCCTGGAGGCAACCACCATCGTCTGTCACTATCTCTCTCTCTTTCCCCTCTCTCTCCTTGCCTGCAGAAGAGGGCTCAGAACTTGGCCAACAGGGAATTTCACAAAAAGAACATTAAGGAGAAGGCGGCTCACCTTGCCTCCATGTTTGGACACGGGGATTTCCCGCAGGTAAACACGGGGCTTTCAGAGCCCCCAGGAACCCAGATGTTGCCCATCTAGCCGAGTGGGCACAAGTCCGTCTCCGGAGCTTCATTTCCTCCTCCCTCCTCCTTTTCTGGCCAGAGGGGCTATGGACTTTTCAAGCCACTAAGGAATTTAGGCTGGCATCTAAAAGAGACTCAGATGAGCAGACGCAGAAATACTGGATCAGTCATGACAAAGGGAGACCAGGGTGGTAACGTAGGCTCAGGTCAAAGGAAAACGTGACGGGCAGAAACCTATGCTGTTAGATCCTAGACAGGCCTGAGTAGGGGCCGAGCTTCCTAAGAGGCAACACAAAGAAGGAAAGCTGGTCGGTTGCAGGCGTCACATCACAGTGGCTTAAAGTGAAAGCATGATGTTTCGAGGCACTATGGAGGTCTCTCCGCGGCCCTGAGCAGGGAAATCCTGAGTGATGAGCCAACCACAGGCTGTAACCTCTGCTCTGCTTTTCCAAAATGCAGCATCAGCCAAGCAGAATGCCTTTGCCTTAGAATGGCAAGCACAGCCCTCTCCAGGCCAGGTAATGACCTAGAAACTGGCTAAAAAGAAGAGGCAGTGCGTGGCAAGGAGAGGGAGGCGTTGGTGAGGTGCCACAGTCCATGTGTGTGTGTACGGGGCTCCCTTGCTTCCAGCAAGCCTGGTCTCTAGAGCAGAACTCCTCTGCTGCTTTCACTCAGTCTCCTCCTGACCTGTGTCCTCTGCTAACGGGCAGGGTCGTCCTGGGAAGGAAGTTTTGCATCCAGGTCCTTTCTGGGTCCCAGGGGGCCATAGAGGCGCCTGCTGTGGCCATCTGGCCCGCAGTGGCCCGGGCTTCTCCTTTCCTAAGTTCGCAGCTCCTTCACAGCAAGCTCCAGAGCAAGAGCTCTGCGGCACACGTCCGCGGGAGCAGGACGGGTCTGCGCCGGCTGCTTTGCTGGGATGACAGAGCTGGGACGGTTGTCACAGAGCGCGTATATCTGGGAGCCAGACAGCCCTGCTGGGCTCCCAAGACAGAGGCTTCTCTTCCGTCCTGAGACACAGCCCTGGATTTCTTTCCCCCTCCCTGAATGCATAGGCATGGGGCTGCACGGTGGAGGCGCGCATCACTGTGCACTTCCCAGGCATAATCACCGTTTGCTCTGTTTCTGTTCTGTGCAGAATAAACTACTTTCTAAAGGCCTGTCTCTCACTCACCCTCCGGCTTCTCCCTCCTGTCTTCCGTCTCCCGATCCAGCTGCTACTTCCTCTCCATCGACTGTTGACTCTGTTTCTCCTGCCAGAAAGGTAGTCGTCCTGAGCAATTAGCTTCCCCCACTCCCTGCATGTCCTGAGATGTTCTCATGCTCTGCTTGACCTGCGTAGACAAGCATCTGGAGCTTGCTTTGGCTGCTTTGGCTGCGATGAAAATGCGATCCTTTACAGCAGTCCTGGATTCGGTGGTTTCTGTGTTGGAGCAAGCAACAAAGTGGAACAGGCGAACACAAAAAAAGTGTCCAACCGTGCTGTTCATCCAGCAAGCATTAATTGGGCACCCACGGTATGCTGCCATGTGCCAGATGCTGACACAAGGAGGACGGTGGCACAGCTCTCTTACTCCACTTTGGAGGACAAACAGCACATTAGCTTAGAAATGAACACATTTTACATAGGAGATTGCCAGTTTTTGGCTGTTTTTGACCTAACAAGATGGCGGTCTCACATGGCGAATCTACTGCTTTTCAATACTATCCCTTAATTCTGAAAGATATAAAGGGCAAGTTTATAGGAACCCAGCGGGGAGAAGCCTGGAAGGGATTCGCAGAGGAGACAATATGGGAACCAAGTGTCAAAGGTTCCATGGAAGGGAAAGGGCAAAGGTTCTAGAAAGGTCTGGCATGTGCAAAGGAAGGCAGACAGGGCTTGTGTGAGCAGAAAGAAGATTCTGGTGCAACTTGCTGTGGGAATAAAAGTATTTAGGGGAGTGTGGAGGATGAGGGTGGAAGTCAGTCCACTCTTCATGTTAAGGAGTTTCATTCTGCCCTCTTAGAGCCACTGAAGCCACTGCTCTGTGTTCTAGGAGGATGACTCGGGTAGCAGGGCAGGGTTGGCTCAGAGGAGGGGAGGAGGGGAGACGCTACCTTTAAGTAGATCATGAAATGCAACTCGAGAACAATTTTTAAATCGGGTTTCTGGAGCACTTTTCATGGTTTCCACTGTCCTCCTGTTACCAAGTATGCTGAGAACACTACCAGGCTGGGGTGGGAGAGGGCTGGTCTCCAGGAAGCTTGGCCCCCGACTGGATGAGCCCGAAAACGAATGTGAAGCCCACTTCGTCAGCTGTTGCTCGGGAAGTGGGTTTTGGTCTCTTCCTCGCAAACTGTGCCCCTCCGAGCACACCGGTCTGTCTCGCTCCCCAGGCTTACCTCGGCGCGCAGGGCTGAGTGTCGCCCATCACAGTTACTGCGCGGTTGCTTCCGTGCCGTTAGGCTGAAGCACAGACCAGCAACCTGACCTGTCTGGGCTTCTGTATTTTCTCATCAGCAAGAGAGTGATTCCTGGCTCATGTGGCAGCGAGCTGTCTCGGTGGGGACTGGCATTTTTGTCATCGTCATCACCAAAGCTCCAGAGAAGCCATTTTGCCCAGCTTGGGAGAGGAACCTCCCCTGGGGGGTGCTTCCTGTTACGGTGCCCTTGACCGGATGAGAAGGGGCCCGGGTGCCTGGGCACAGATAGGCAGCGGCTCGAGCTCCTGGCTGGGCACCTGGGCCCGCACCATGCTTCTCTCCTGCCCAGACCCCTGGCTGGCCCTGGTCAGCGTCCCCTCTAGCCTCTGCCGTTCTTTCATGCTCAGGGTGGCCTGGCTTGAGGGCAGAGCTGGGGCAAGAAATGCCTCCACACTTCCCAAGTTCCCTGACTTGGTTTCCAGTAGGCGTTCGAGCTCCGGGCGCTGGCATCAGGCAGTCTGCCCAGGCTCATGCAGGCCACCAGGGTCTGACAGAGACACTTCTTGTCAGGAGGCATTGCTCCATCACCATCACGCTCCACTGAGGTCCTCAGCTGCTCCTCCATCGGGCTCCGCAAGCAGCCTTTAAACAATGTCACGCATTAAGCGAGCCAGCAAGTGATCATTTGGCCATTCCACAAACATTTATTAAACCACAGACGGCTCAGTGTCAGGAGCTTAGGCCCTTGGGATGTCCATCAGTGATCTGGAGTTACGTTCCTTCCCTGATGAGGCTTGTATCCCAGTGGGTGGAAATTAACAATCAACGATAACGTAATGTGTAGGTAAATTATATAATACATCAAAAGACAAGATATACTTCCTATGGAAAAATTGTAGCAGGTAGCTGGGAGCTGGCATGTTGGGGAAACAATGTTAAATGCGGTTGTGGGGGGAACATGCCTCCTAGGAAAGAGTACTGAGCAGGAGGAGAGCCACAGGTAGGAACATAAAGGGGCAAGGAGGCCTCCTGCCCCCAGCCCAGTGTTCTGTACCACAGCGGCCGAGCATGAATGGGAGGCCTTGTCAGACACACCAGCTCCGAGGCTATAGCCGTGGAGAGCGCCACACCCAGGTGCGCCGAAAGCTGCAAATGGGGTGGGCTGTGGGCTGGCCAGTCCCAGACCCTCTGCTCCCCGCTACAGCTTTGCTCCTTATTTCTACTAGGTTGTGGTGGGACAGCCACCCCCTGTTTTTCTTATCCCATCTCCTTAGCCAGCCTTGGCCATCAGGTGATGGTGTAATTGGGCCTCTCCCAGTGAGGCTGGGAGTGAGTGGAGATCTCTTAGGGCCACCCTGGGACAGGGGGCAAGTCACTCTTTGTGCCTTAGTCTCTCTGTTTGTAAAAAGGACTTAGTTTGGACTGAACGTTCACAGCACCATCCAGCTCTCACTGTGAAGCCATTGTGGACAGGAACGAGTAGTGAGTTTCCAGTGTTAGGCAGCCTCAGAGAGGATATTGCCAGTGGCCCTGCAGTCTCCCCATCCCCCACCACCAATCTCCCTCCCCCTCCTGGACCCCACCCTACCCCTAATTCAGCACTGGGTTTTGTGCATGCAGAATCTGGCAGAGCGACAGCCTCCCCCTCAGAGAGAACTGGCTGTCCCTTAAAGTCAGTGACAACCTGGGGACAAACTTCATTCAGTCCTAAAGCAGCTCTGGGAGCCTCTCCTTTGGAGAGAGCCTGGAGCAGTGCTTCTTTCCAGGTGATCATGTGCTGCTGTCATTGCCCAGGGGCCCAAGCTCAGCTCCATTCAGGGAAGCCAGAGGAAGGAAAATGCACTTGGAAACTGATGTTTAGTCCTTGGCAAACTTGAGACAGGCAGCATGTCTCTATTCCTGCCCTAGAGCCCTACAGTCCAATTCTGAGGATCCAGGGATAAACCCCCCACCCCCACCCCATGTGGGAACAGACCTAGCCAAACCCGGGTGAGGACCACGTGTTACAGGGGTGCAGACTTGGGTCACCCGTTCCGAGAGATGTGGCCAGGGCTATGCCTTCAGACGGCCGTCTCAGCTGGGCATTTGCTCTAAGATTCAGCGATGCTGCTGGGAGTTTGGCCTGAAGGGTCACAGGGCATATTGAGGTCCTCTCATTTAGGGTCTAGATCTTCACCAGGGTCTTGTCTTTCAAAGAGCCAGCTGGGGATCATGTCCAATCGTATGTCTACAGCACTCATTCAACTCGTCCCTCCCGTCAAACCAGCCCTCCTGTAGTGTTATGACCCCCTATCAACCATCAGTTAACTCCTTTTTTCAAGCAGGGAGCCGCTGTCGATTTGGCACCTGGCATGGCTGCTAGCCATTTGTCAAGGCTGGTGAGCTCTTGCAGGAACAAGATGGTGGCTGAATGTTTGTGCCAAGGAGCAAGGAGGGTGGGGTGCTGTGGTTTGTCTTTCTGGATCAGAAGAACAATGTGCATTACAAAAGGAGCTTTTTCTACCTGGAGGTGTTTGTTTTAAAACTGGATTTGCAGGGCTTATGGGAGAGATTTGCACATTAGAGGAAACCTATGTAAGTCTTGGCCGGGCACAATGTCTTCCTTTCATTTGATGCAAGGATAGATCTCAAGGCTGCCCCCAACCTCCTCGTCCTTCTCTTTGTTCCTGGGATAGGACTGCCTTTGGAGGTGTCCTGTGCACATCCCAGCCTGGGGGATTTTAATTTGCAGCATGCTGGTGTGTGTCAGGGAAGCAGGGTGCTCTAGGGAGAAGAGCATGGGCTTAGAGTCAGAGCACCGAGGACTCACCATGTGACCTTGGAGGAGTTGGTGGACCTCCCAGCGCCTCAGTCCCCCAACCTATAGACTGCAGGTGACAGCAGCTGGCCCTGAGAGTGACAGGAATGATGCAGTAACCTGGCAAAGGTAGATTGCCTGAAGTGTCCAGTAAACGTGCTCTTTCTCCAGAGGAAGAGAATTTTCCAGAAGAAATCTAAATGAGATTTATGAATCTGAAATGCATGTTGATTCCTCTCTTTCTAAAGGCAAAGAAGTCACCTTCAGATTTCCATTTCCATCCCAGCCACTTAAGAACAGTGCGGCCTCAGGTGAGTTAGAGCCTCTCTGAACCTCAGCTGTCCCATCTGCGAAGGGGGATTATGAGACCCACCTCGCAAGGCTCTGAGGGCCACACACGTATGACCATAGCACAGTGCCTGGCGCCAGGAGACACAGATGCAGACGTGGGCACCTATGGGGAGGTCACAGCCCAAAGGCCTGCCCGAGTCTCAACTCTGAGGATGTCATTTCTGGACCCCCTCAAACAAGGTGGTTTCAATCCTTGCCCTCTCTTGTTCTTGCCCTGAGCATATCACTGGGCACCCAGACCCACAGCCTGTCCTATGATGTTTCTCCCCCAGGGACTCCTTAGAGGGGAATTTTGGCCCCAATGGGCCCAGGAGGCCTCCTCTGGCCCTGCCTGTCGAAACCTCCCCTTCCTGTGAGCCCTCAGCTTTGAGGTCCTAGAACCTCCACCCTTATCCTGCCTGAGCTGTGTGAGTCCATGATGCTTATAGCAGGCCAGACACCTGGTATTCTTAGCTGAGTTCCAGGCCCAAGGGGGAAGTTAGCATTGTTTGGACACAGATGGGCCCAGGAACCTGCTTCCTCCTTCATTCAGAGCAAATGCCCTGTGCCAGGAGTGCAGAGTTGAGTAAAACACAGTCATGACATCAGGGAGTGCAAACCAGAAGGGAGCTGGGCCAGCTCGGAGCTGGGTGAGAAAGGTTCCAACATGTAGCCAGGGACTAGTGGTCACCTCTGAGCTCAGAGTGCCAGGATTGCCTCAGAAGTGCCTGCTTGTGGGGATCCAGCCATCTGCAGCCTCTGGGGTGGTGCTGGGGATGACAGTTATGTCACCATGTTTGAATCTGGGTTGACTCATCGAAGAGACGCCAATGTGCTCATTCTGAGTAGGCCATATTATTCTTGCTCGTGCAGAGGAGGGAACCCAAGTGACCTAGAGTTTCCCAGAGTGAGGGCCATCTAAGAAAGGGAAAGAGTTCTAGAACGTGGAAATGTAAAGCCATGCCAGTGGTGGTGCTTTGAACTCATTAACTCCCTGCAGAGTGTTTCGTGGGAGCCCCACACCATGTGAGGTGTGGCCTGGATTCTATGGTGACCATTTTTTGCAGCCCTGCGAGGATGGTGGGGTCTCCCCATTTTACAGTTGAGGAAGCTGAGGCTCACAGAAGGAAAATGGTGTATGTGAGATTAATCTAATATAATGTGAGATAATGGCCCACCAGGCATGTCCAGCCATTCCAGCTTGTTCTAATTAACTAAAAAATAATTAGAATTCGAAAGGGCGAAGAGGGTAGTAGGAAATACTCCAAGTCTTCAAAATTACAAGAATATTGAAAGATACATTAAGGTTTGCAAAAGCAGCCCCGTGGCCCTCCAGAATAACCAGTTCTTTAAAAACTAGTGACTGGGACGGGATCATTTTTGGCTAAATCTAAACAAACTCTCCCAATTACAAGCTCCCCTCTTGCCCAGTCCTCCGCAGCAACATATAGGGCCTGCCTTTTAAAGCATTAATCTCCTTGCTGAGAACCCCTGGATCTCACTCTGAGGTCAATACCAGGATGAGTTTTCTGGAAGTTTCTCTACAAATTGACTCTGTCTTAGGATCCCAAGAGCTTGGTTGGTTAGAGCAATGCTACTCAAAAGTGTGGTCCATGGGCAGGCACTGGTCTGTGACCCAATGAGCACAGCAAGTGAGAGTGAGCGTTAGACACTCGGAGAGCAAACTGACATTGCCACACAACCAGGTGTGTGGTCCTGTTTCCAGTACTTCACGTTTATTGTGTCCAGAAATACCAGGTCACAACAGACTAGAGTTTTTTTGTTTTGTGTTGTTTTAAGCAAAACCTGGTCGTTTACCACTGATGGTTTGAGGAGAAGAGAGCTAGCACTCGTCTGGCTGGTCATGTCCTCACTCTGCTGGAGCCAGTAAGGCCTCCTGTTGCCAAGAAACGGAAGAGAACCCGTAATCCTCAGGGCGATGTCTGCCTCCACACTGGTCTTTGGGGTGGGCTTCAGGGGACACCCCCCTCACCCCTTGAGATGAGTGCTCCATCACGGATCTCCTTGTGACCTCTGCAGAAAGTCCAGTCCACCTCTTGGTATTGGCCAGTGACTCTGAATTGGTTTCCATCAGGTTGGGAAGGGCATGTGGGAGACCCAGTGCTGCTCTCCTTAAGGGTGCTTTCATTATTCTTAGGAAAGCCGTGGCAATGGGCTGGGGCTGTGATTGCAGCTGGGAGAAAGGAGTCTTTTTGGGCCATACTGAAAGACCAGGTTTTGTCTTCATCCTAGGTCACATGGCCAGGTGACCTGGACAGGGCCCTGTCCTGGCAGAATAACGAAGCAAGTCTGTGAGCACATGCATGGCTCTGGTGACACCTGCCAGCAACCTTACAGCCCTAGGCGTGATTCTGTAATTGTTCCTTAAGTCAGGATTGCACAAAAGCTCAGCGGCACGAAGTGCTTATTAGCTAAGTGGTTAATAAGGTCCCATTAGGGACTTGTATTTAAGGCTTCGGAAAGTATAGGCTCAATCCCTGCTAACTCAAGGGAGGCGGTAATTGCGCGTGGGTATCATGGTATCACCATGGAGTTTTTCTGGGAGAGCGCCTCAGAGCCAGTTCACACACTGGGCCACAGGAGACAGCCACACAAGGGCAGTGTGGGCCGAGAGGTAAATCTGACCTTCTCTGTCTTCCCTCCCCTCTTTGCTTTGATGTAAACCCAAGAAGTACTTGGTATTCTTCAGCCCCTTTCTGAGGGGAACATCAGGCAAACAATGGCTTATTGTCCTGACCCAGTGCACCTGAACCTTTCTTAGAAGCAGGAGCAAGTTTCTTGGCATGTGTGACATCCTGTAAATGGCAGAGAGTGTGCTTGGAAGCAGAAGCCTGATATCTCCCAGCTGGGGCCAGCTCGGGAGGTGAAGTGGGTCTGGGGTAACTGGCCTGGCCGCTGCGGCTCCCGGGAAGAGGCAATCTTTGTAAAGTCTGAGGGGCTCCCGTCTGTCTGAGCCGGGGGGTCAGACCCCCCACCTAGCAGGCCCACGGCCTGCCACAATCCCCAAGAGCCCCGCATGTGGTCCAAGTGCCTGTTCCAAAGTGGCTGTGAGCGTGAGGGCTTCCTTAATGAGAAAGGGAGCAGGGGACCCCTGGGTCTTGTCGTTCTCCCCAGCCTGCCTGGCGTCCTTGCGGCGGCAGTACTGTTGCTGGAATCCAGTAAGTGGGTCTCAGCTTCTGAGGCTGGGCTCTGCTACCGGGAGCTGGGGGACCGCTGCCATTCCCACTGCCGTCCCCTGAACTTCTCGCTTTATAGTTGAGGCTTCTGTAGCAGATCAGATGTGACCTCCCGGGAGCAGTCCTGGGTTGAGATTGAGGGCGTTCCTTCAACCGCTCCTGTCCCTGTTGTTTGCCGTTGCCGCAGCTGTCCCCCTGTGCCACTGTTCTCTCCCGCTGCACCTCCCAGAAGCAGGATTCCGAGGCTGGGGAGGGTCTGGAGCCTGCCTTCTTCCTGGATCCTGGGACCAGAAACAGTGCTTACAGAATCCCTTCCTGTGGTGTGTGCCTCCCTGAGGAGGAGACCGTGCTGCTCCCGGGGTGGCCTTTCATAGCTGGTGGGCAACGGGGAACAAGGTGGGATTTGCTGCCGTGTCTGCTGGGGCTGGCAGCTCCACCTGCCCTGGCTCCAGGACACGTGGGTGGGGAAGCAGGCACTCCCCGGTGAGGGTGGCCATCATGCCCTCAGAGCACAGGCACCTGCACCTGCCGGGCAGTGGCGCCCAGGGCCCCCACGGAGCTGACTTGCCAGCACGGGCCTGGGGCCCCCGGGCACTGCCGCCTGGAGGCCCCCGTCCCAGTCACCGCTTCTGTAGGCCTGGGGGCGTCTCAGCTCAGACACCACCATTGCTCCCCAGCCATGCAGAGGCTGCAAGGCAGGCTGGGACCTGCTGCACTTGGGAAACGGGGAGGGAGGAGTCCAGCTCCTCCTGGCCCGGCCCTGCCGAGCGCCAGGCACTCGAACGCCCGTTCTCTCCCTCAGTTCTTCCTGCACATCCGTGAGGCGGGCACCATTTCCCCAATCCTACTAAATAAGGAAACTGAGCTCCGAATTTGAGAGTTTTGTGCTCAGTCTCAGAACTGGTGCTTGGTGAGCTGGGGTCCTAACCCTTCCTCCCAGGCTGGGGTGGGGGATGAGGGGGCGCGCCTGCTCAGGAAGCAGATGAAGCAGCAGCTCACAGCCCTCCAAAGAGGAGGGATCGCTGCGGGAGGGGGGCTGCCATACAGCTGTCTGTCTGCGAGGTCCTGGTTCCTTCAGGTATGAGGGCACCCAGGCTGGGGCTCAGGAGACCTGAGAAGAGTTCTGAATCTTGCACGAATTTGCTAAGTGGCCTGGGACAGCTCCCTTCCTCTCTCCGGGATTCATTTACCCCATCTGTGAACCAAGAAACTCGACGAATTCTGAAGGCCTTGCACACCCACAGGGCTGGTTCTACAAGTCACCTGGCTCCCCCCAGGGCCCCAGGGTTCCATTTCTGTCCTTCTCTCCGTCTCCAGAGTGCCCACTGCCCGCTCTAGGCTGGTTTTGCCTCTCCTGGGACGTTGGGTGCTGTTTGCATGTGGGTGTGGAGCCCTGTCCCACATCCAGTCTGTTTGCGCTTTCCTTCTCAGTGCTAACTGGCCTCTACCTTTGTCTCTGTCTCCTCTACCTCTGCTCTTGGGTAGCTGACAGTAGGGAAAGTGTCCAGCGGAATAGGGGCTGCAGCTGAAGTCCTGGTCAATCTGTACATGAATGATCACAGACCTAAGACCCAGGCCACCTCTCCAGACCTGGTAAGGATGCACACCCCTCAGCCTTCACCCGCAGACACCGGCTCTGGTCTCCCAGGGAGAATGGCCTGGCCCACCCGCGGCCCCCTTCTCGTGGACAGGAGGTGTGAGAATGGGGTAGACCGGTGCCGAGGTTAGAGGGAGGGCTGCATTTTCTGAGTGACAAACCTCACTCAGCTCCCCTATAGGTCATTTCACAAGGCAGAGCCTGTCCCCTGCTGTCTGGGGCTCGGAAGCTCAGTGGTAAGCTCACCCCTTACCATCAGTATTTGGCGCCCAGCCCAAGTAGCCCTTTTGCACTGGCCTGAGAATCCAGTAACAGAAAGGTACTCTTCCCTCTGAATTCTCCCTTCTCCAAACAAGGCTTCCTGCTGCCGTCACCGCCATTTGACTGGACCATTCTTTTGGTTTCCTTTTGACACATCCCCTCAGGACCCCCCAGGCGCACCGCTACCTGGCCCTCATCCTCCGCCCTTGCATTTAGGAATTTGTCTGGCAGCCCCAGGGGCTAGAGGACACAGCCTCTCCCTTTCCTGCAGTTCTCTTCAGCAGTTTGGCTGCCCCTTGCCTGGGCTAAGTCACTGCAGGGGGACAAGGGTGTGGAAGGCGTTCTTTCAAGGACCTCCCTCTGGACCCGGGCAGCACTTATCCCTGGGGCAGATTCCTGGGGACCGCATCGCTGGGCATGCATGTTTGTGAGGGATGCCCACTCTGTCAGACGGAGAGACGCCACTCCCACCCCAAGCCGGAGCGGCCAGCCTCGGGAGGAGCCCCTCCTGGGCCTCCCTCGTTGCCAGCTGGCCTGCCGGGGCACAAAAGGAACAGCAGCCCGTGCGGGGCTGGGGTCTGTGCTGGGAGCGTGTCCTCCTGCCCCTCAGTTTCGGCTGCAGCGCCTGCAGTGACATGAGCGCACACAGGAGCCCGTGAGGTCCCCATGATGGAGCTCAGAATTTTCCAAGAGTCTCGGCCTCACCCTGCGAGACATGGTGGCAGCCCTGACGCACGGCACTTCCCTCCCGCCGCCCTGTGCCCCCAGGAGTCCATGCGGAAGGTGTTCCCCCTGAACCTGGGTGGCAGCGACACCTGCTACTTCTGTAGGAAGCGCGTGTACGTGATGGAGCGGCTGAGCGCCGAGGGCCACTTCTTCCACCGAGAGTGTTTCCGCTGCAGCGTCTGTGCCACCACCCTGCGCCTGGCCGCCTACGCCTTCGACGGCGACGAAGGTAACTCCCAGGGGCCGGGGACAGCGCTGCTCTCTGGTCTGGGCTCCTGTCCTCTGGAGGCTCTGGGACGCCCCAGCGCTTCCCAAGGAATGTGGCGTCCCCGGGGGAGCTGTTCCGGGAGCTGGGAGATCCTGCTGGAGAGAGAGGCCACCTCCGGCGGGCCCGGGAGGCCACGAGTGCCTGCTGTATACTGGCAGTGGTGGCACCTACTGTGTGTCCTCACCAGTATCCCCACCTTCCACGGCCCCGTGAAGGCAAGAAAGTCACACCTGGCAACTAGTAACATGCTCGGCACACACCTGCCTCGTAACAAGGGTTCAATAAATGATGATATGTTAATGTTTTTATTTACAAAGTATGTCTTACAAAAGTGATCATAATAGCAGCCTCCCCTCCGACAAGCAGCCTGCCAGAATGAACCGTTAACTAGCCACATAACCTTGGGCCTGTTACCTAACCTCTCGGTCCCTCCGTTACGTCATCTATAAAACAATAATAGTTCTTAGCTCATAAGGTTGTTGCGAGGTTGTTCATGTGAGTTAATTCATGGGAATCATTCAGAGCAGTGTCTGCTATATTGTGAGTCCTGGATGAGTTTTTCCTGTTGTACCATTGTTACCGAGGTTACTATTGTAACGGCGAATAAAGAAGGGTTTCTGGAAGGTCCCCAATCGTCCTGGGCCATGGCCGGGGACCAAGGCAGGCCGCACTTGGGTCTTTTCCTCCCCATCACTGCTGCCATCTGTTCTGAGCCTTTCCTACCTCCAGGGGCCCCAGGAAGGACTGCGAACTGGAAACAGTGCTGATATCTAGAGCTGTCCATTCTGCAGCCTGGCAGCTGGCCTTGGGAAGGGACTTGGCCTCGGTTTGGCTTCGGGACTGTCTGAGGGCTTCAGCCCCATCCCCGTCATCCCCACCTCCCCGCATTGCTACAGCCTGCCTCGAAGGCAGCAAAGGGTCCTCATCTCAGTGTGGCTTCTTTAAGACAGGGGACAGAAACCAAGTGTGAAGTCTCCTGGGCTTACCCCCAATATTGGCATTCCTTGACCTAGACAGGGGCAGACATTGGCTTGTATCTGCTGCGGCTCTAATTTTTAGGAGAAAAGCCGTGTATGCACATGTGTGTGTGTTTCTTTTTACAGGCAAGTTTTTCTGCAAGCCTCATTTCATTCACTTTAAGACCAACAGTCAGCAAAGGAAGAGACGAGCAGAGTTGAAGCAACAAAGAGAGGTATGTTTTGTCTTGAAAGTGCTGGTGAAACAGGGAAGGCCCCTGGGTAGGAGAGTTTTCAAGGGTCCCTCCAAGCGAGGCCAGAGTTTCTGGCCCTGGAGGGGCTGAAACCCACAGGTAAAGCTGACGGTCCGTATTGTACGTGGTGCGTGGAGGGTCTTTCTGCTGGAGCCTGTTCTGCTAGCCCCCCGCGTTTATCCCATTCTGGAGGCTGGCTGCCCAGTGAGCTTTCCTGTGTCCCAGGAATGGGACTGTGTGCCTAGCCATGTGGAAACTGCAGGGCCCCCCACGCGTGGGGCTCACGTGACCACAGTGTTGTATGCAGGGATGCCTCCTGTGGGGCCTACCTTTCCCTAAGTGTTTTCCCCAGGCTCTCGGATGTCAATAGAGTGACAGGCTGCTGAACGTATGGACAGCTGGTGATAGCGTCCCCTGCAGCAGCTCTCAGCAAATACCTTCTCTCCCGCTTGAGGAACCACCCTCTCCAGCGAGGACCCACACAGTGCAGCTCTTTTCAGATTATACGAGCCAGAGAGGCTTAATGTAGAAAAATGGGTAAATGAAGTGTGTAAAGAAGGAAAGTTAAATCATCACCACTCTTCTGAGAAACCCATAACTACCACTTTGTGACATGGCCTTATGTGAATGTCTTTTAACCTGGTTGGAATCCTGTCACTACACTTTCATATCCTTCTTTTTATATTGTAACAGGATATCAAGAACCATTCCCCATAACATTAAAAAGTCTTTCGGAACATCATTTTTGATGCCTGTAAGAGGTGGTTGATAATTATTCAACAAGTCCCATGTTGCTGACTGTTGATGTTGTGTCATATTTTTACCTTACAGCTATTTTCACAGCGAGCATCTTTGTATGCACATCTTTGTCCCTGTTTCAAATTATTTACTGAGGACAGATAATTGGAAATAGGATTTCTAAGTCAAAGGATGTGTGTGCATTGGTTTTTTTTTTGTTTTTGTTTTTTAAAAGGACGTGTGTTTTGAAGACCTGTGAACCCTGTGGTCACATTGGCCCCAGGAACGCCATGCCCATATTCAGCCCCCGTTCGGCGGTGTACGAGGGCTGTTATTTGGGGGTGCTGGTTGTAAAACGTAGGGTCTGCTGTGGTCCGTTTGCGTTGGCCGTTTCTGTCTGCTTCATCGGAGCAGCGCTCCGTGAGAATCAGGGACTAAACGCCTCTCTCTGCTCCCTCTCTCAGGAGGAGGGACCGTGGAAAGAGCAAGAGGCCCCTCGGCGAGACACTCCTGTGGAAAGTTCTTGTGCAGCCGCTGCCAT
This sequence comes from Ursus maritimus, assembly GCF_017311325.1. Taxonomy (NCBI): domain Eukaryota; kingdom Metazoa; phylum Chordata; class Mammalia; order Carnivora; family Ursidae; genus Ursus; species Ursus maritimus. The sequence continues at coordinate 1,591,483 of NW_024424786.1, forward strand.
TGGCACGCCCGAAGGCAGCCCTTCAGGTATCACCAATTCCTTCTTTAGGAAGGCGCTAAGCTGGCCCCTGGTGCTGCCGTGGGGCCTGCTTCACGTTCCCCAGAGCCTGCTTAACTGGATTCGGGGACTCCTGCGTGCGGCCGGCCTTCATTTCAGGGACAATGCTTACAACTACTGCTACACGTACGAGCTCCTGAGCCTCGGGCTGCCCCTCCTCTGGGTGTTCTCCGAGGTCCTGGCCTCCATGTACCAGGAGTCCGAGGAGTCCCTGGAGACCCTCCGCAGCTGGGTGCTCAGATGCTTCCCGGTGAAGCTCCGCTGAAGTGCCCGGCTCCCCAGAGCGCCCTCACATGTCCAGTCTAGACGGCAGTGTGCTCGCAGTTGGCCGAGGCTCAGGCCGGGAAGCCCGGCATTCTTTAGCCAGTTCGCATAAAGCCAAAGAGTTTCACACCGGCCACCTGCGCCTGACTCCGTCAGGGTGGACATCTGCTCCCGGCGCCGGGGCCAGACGACATGAAGGATGTTTTTTATAGCTTTGTACTTCTTTTATACCAAAGCGAGCCATAGATCTAGGTTTACATTTCAATTTTTAACTTTTGATTCAGCCAAGAGAAAGCATTTTTCTTTTCCTACGAGTGTCAGTTTTTCTAAACACGGTTTGAAGTTTGTAACTGGTATCACAAATCCCTTCCACGGTGCAGTCCATGGTCATGGTCGCTGCCTGCGTGAGCGTGCCACCCCCTGACCAGTGCCTTTTGACGTACGTACCCCGATGCCACTTGTCCACGGGGACAGGGTTTTTGCAACACGAAAGCATCAACAGTGTAGAAGAGAAGAGTAGATCAGAGTAGAATTAACCTTACAGGAGCACACAGCGGTAGGTAGTCGGCTGTGGTCTGCCCTCCCAGAGGCAGGGTGACTGTTTTGCACCCCTGTTTTGATGTAAAATTAGTAGCTCAGAGGTTTTTCCCCTCATAACCAGACCGCAGCCAAACGACTGTGGGGTTTTAAGCACATTGCCACAAACATACATCGTCCCTTCCCACTAACGAGCACTGCCTGGGAGGCCCTGTGGCCCCTGGCCGTGCGGAGCTCTGGCGAGCTGGCGCATTGCAGGAGAGGAACTGTGCCCCGCCCCCCCACCGGGGCTCCTGATCCGGTCCTCCGCCCAGGCTGCAGACTGAGCCAAGGCCACTCAGGGTCCGTAGTGGTCAGGCTGAGGGAATAATCTGCCCTCTCGTATCACATGCTTTGGGACTAAGGCTGTTTGTTAGCACCTCAGGGTATAGGATTTCCGGGAAGCATGATCTGCCCGATGAGCCCTGCTTACAGACATGCTGGCTGCTTAGCCACTCGGCTGCCATGCATATTTGGTCAAAGCAGCCAGAAACCATTTGTTTTCACACTGTCAAAGGAATGTGTCTGACCTCCTGTGTCTTGACTGGCAGGGGAGGCTGGGAGTGGAAGCTGTTTGTTGACTGATACAAAGAAATATGCCCTATTAAGGGCAAAAACAGGCCTCGGGCCTACCTGTGTTGTTCACTCTGGGCTCCCGGGGGAGGCCTCCACTCTCCACACCCTGCCCTGCCCAGACGTGTGCCGCTGCTCGGTCTGCTTGAACAAGGCAGAGGCCTTCCAGCATGCTCAGGATACCTACAGTCGCCAAGCCAGAGATGGCTCGTGCACTTGTGACGCTGGAGATCTCCTCTAGATTAAGGAAGGATGGAAGCTGGTGTGCGTTAGGAGCCAGGGCGCTCGAGAGCTTGGAGATGACAAGTTTCTATAGGGCAGGAAGAAGGGGAGAGGCATTTCTACAAACCCTTCCTTGAAGTCCTTGGAGAAAACGGGGGCATGGCTGTGGCCCAGTCCGTGGGAACTGGCACCTCGGTCCTCGTTGGAACCGTTCTCAGTCTGATGACTTGCGTTGGGTTTTTCCAAATTTTTGCTGGAATTTTAATATTCAGCATGGTGGGAGGAGCCCTGGATTCATGCTATGTTTGATTCTTGAGGTCGTGACGTGGACACATGCACAGCTGTGTCACTGCTCCTGTCTTCAGCTCAGGGTGGGCTGAGATGTTTGTGGAGGGCTCCATGAAGCCAGAGTTAGACTCTCTGAGGACGTCATTTACGGCCAGAAGGAGACTGGTTTGAATTACTCTGGTGAGACAGGGTGTGCCTGTCAGAAGCCAGAGATGTTTGTCTGTTCTGAGGCTTTGAACCTTCCTGGTGGGCAGAACCGAAATGCATGGTGGATCCCGGGAGGCAGACTCCTCTCGGCCTCCACAGCAGATTCAAGAGTGAGTCTGGGACACGGGAGTAAAACTGGGGCAAAGAGAGATCGGGGGCGGGGGGTCCTAGGACACGTGTCGCTCCAGGGGAGAGCGGGGGAGCGTTGGCCTAGGCCACCTACACGCATCCGCTCTTGCAGATGAGTAGGCGGTCACTACCAGAAAGGTCCATCTGTCTCAAGCAAGCAGTGATCTGTTTGGGAAAGTTTCTCTTTTATCAATGGTTGCCTCATCTTCAATTCCCGTGCCTTTTGTGTTATCTTTTTCCTTTTCCCCCCCAAACTAAATTCTCCTTTCTGTCTCTCTCTTTCCAACCTTACACTGTGGCCACCAGTTCGTTTCAGCCTTCCAGTGCTACACCCACTTCTTGGCTGACACACTTCTGCTCGGAGGTGACTGGTTTTCTTGCCAATTTTCAGAGAGTGGTACTAATGCCTAACGTGCTCTCCGTGCCGCACCCTCCCCGCCGCGGTCCTGGTTGTGCTAACTGCGAGCATCTTGCATACTAACGGACTTGTTCCATGGCATGGAGGGTTAGCGATGTGGGGTGGTGTTCCGCTCGGAAGCCATGTTTGACTCTACTTACCTCTGAGCCGGCCGCCCGGTCCACACCGGCTGCATGCCTCCCATCTCCGCGGCTCCCCGTGCAGCCCGCATGCGTGCCTTTCCCCTTGCGACACCACTTACCTCTCCGGGACGGTGCCCCCAGCTGTGAGACGGCATGCTACACAGGGCTCCGTCACCTTGGAAAAGAACTTTGGTCTAGTAGCTGCTGAGACAGTACATGCAAACAAGCGTTCCTAACTTGATTCTAGTATAAAGATGATTGATCAGAACCGTGGGTGACTCTTTTGGGAAGGGTTTAAAACAAAAACGCCCTCAGCCTTCATCACAGGCTTGACGCATGCTTTGTATTTTGAACACACAGTCACAACGTCGCTGGCAAACCCTTTCCCTACCGCAGCCTGTACTGTAGACACAAGGGCTTTTGCTGTGGCTCCTCGTGCTGTTCTTGGCTCATAAAGCCCCAGAGGATGCAGAGGCTTCCATTGGAGCAGTCATTGTCCCGGGCCGGGGATGGCTGTGACACATGACCAGCTCAGGCCAGGTCTGGAGCAGCCGGTGTCCACGCCCCCTGGCTCTGCCCCAGACACATGCGCCCTCTGACTCATTACCTGGGGCAGCAGGACGCTCCAAGTGCTTTTAGAGAAAGGAGCCGTGCCGCTGGCTCCGGGGGAGCTCTTATGCACCGGGCCTCGGGGTCTCAGGCGGAAGGGGGCGTCTGTCCTGCATGCAGCCCAGAGCCACGCTGACCCCGCGGCCTGTCTGCACTGCCCTGCATGCTGCTGCGTCGCTCACTGCCTTGGCGCGCGTTCTAGCCAGTACGAAGTCATCGCTCTTGTCTTGTCTTCTCTTGCAGAGTCTCCCTCCCTTTGTAGAATGTCAACCAGAGAGGGCCCTCCTTCCCTCTCAGCCTTCTCTTTAGCTAGCCCCCCATCCATCTCCTCGCAACGCATGTCTGTGACCTCTGGTAGTCCTTTACAGTGCCACACGGGACCCTGTATTTTGCACACAGCAAATGATGTTTCGCTTTATTTATGGTATTTGATGCTGTAAATGAAAATAAATATGGTTCTTTATAAAGCGCATTGTTTCCTCTCTTCTTTGCCATGGAAGCTGTCCAACCTCGAACACGGGGGCTGGTTTAGGGGAACAGTCTTCCCTAAACTGCTGGCGGGGCCTGCACTCGTGGTGACATGGGACGCTCTGGGGCTGCGCTGGGCACCTCTGAAAGGAAATATTACCCAGGGGTAATATTTGGAAAAGGTCCCCTGGGCCAGGCTTTGGGGTGTCTTTCTTGAAAACTCTGGGACCTTTCTGTGTAGATTCTGGACATAGCTGGGTGAGGGTCCGTGTCACACGCCGGAGCTGCGAGCGTCAGACTGTCCTCACGGCTCCTGCGCTCATTTCCCCCACCCAAACCTCGGACCTGTCGGAGTGCTTTACTTAGGAACCGTTCACTAACTTAGGTTCCTACGTAACAAAGGTTGCTCTCACAAGTCTTAACGCTGGTCCAGCTGAGTGAGGGGTGAAAGGTAAGGAGGAAGGACCAGACACTGGTTTCAGAGTGGCAGTGAACGTGGCAGGGGTGCTCATCCAGATGGAGAGCCATCTGTGATCCTGAGAGGCCTCTCCTGCCCCCAGAGGCTCAAGGCACTCAGTGTCTTAGGCTGCAAGGCTCTGTCTGCAGAGCCATTCTGAGGACAGAACCCATGGCAGGCTCTGACCCATTCCAGGCTGACCTTCCCTGACGGGAAGGCTTCAGAGTCTCATGTGGCTGGTATGGGCAGTGCCAAGGAAGTCTGGTCCTCAACTTCCCTGGGTTGGGGTGGCTGCCCTCACCAGGCTGGATGTAGCTGGGCTTCTGGCGCTGGGATGAGCCTCTCCCGAGGGGGCGTTTCTGGGGCCCTGGGCCTTTGAGCTCAGGTGCCGCCTCCTGGGACTGCTTTCTGAGCTGCCTAGGGTCGTGTACTCTTACCCAGGTGAGATATTCTTTCCCTTCCATAAAAGGAAGGGTGTGAGGGACTGAAGTCAGGAGCTAGGTTGGGCAAGTGATTCATTCCTTTGTTTATTCCTCTGTTCAAGTATTTGTTGAACACACACCATACCCTAGACATATTCCAGGTCCTAAAGACGTAGCAGTGAACCATACAAAGTCCCTGCCCCTCCCTGTGTCTCAGAACATATGTATCTTGGTGTTGTGCACTGGATTTGATTTGTTTTATTTGCACATACACTCATTTGTTTAACTAATATTTACTGAGTGTCTGTGTGCGCTGGGAATATAGCAGGGGGTAAAATAGACGAAAGTCCTCACTGCCATGGAGCTTATAATTTTGTTTTGATGTTCTGATTTGAAGTTGGTATTAATGCAACATTTCCCAAAGCATAGCAAGGGAGCACCGGTCCAAGAGGGGCTTTGCACGCGAGAACCTCCGTAGGCACGAAGTTCGAGAAGTGCTTTATAGAAATCATGCTGGTCCTCCCAAACCTTGGAGATCCACAGGCTTGCTGGCATGGTCAAAGTCTCTGAGGGGTCCTCCAGTAAAGCAGCTTAATTAACTTTTGCTGAGGTGGGCTTTCCCGTACCTATTTGAAGTGAGTTTTTGTTTGTTTGGGGTGGGTTTTGTTGTTGCTTTGCATGTCACATTCTACGTAAGTGTTTAGTAGAATATTCTTTAATCCAGAAGTAGTGGATTAAAGGCTATAAAAAGTAGCATAATGGAATTAAAGATTAAATAGAATCAACTATGGATTAGATCATAGATTAGATCATGGGGTGGTAACTTTCTAAGCTTTAAAACCTCTGACAGAAAAAAAAATACGTGGGCTTCACATTATGCCAGTCTGACAGTATACATTTTAAAAACTTAATATATAACAGTACAAATGAAAGTATTCAGTAGGCAGCCAGACGGGGGGAAATGTGAATTAGACACAGTAACAAAGAAGTTCATTGCTCTGGCCTGAAACAGTTCGTGCAGAGGAGGTGTTCCCGGGCACCTGGCGGCGTTGGGGACCCGCTCGTGTTTGTTGAGTAAAGACCAATGATAAATGTGCAAAGGCTAGGAATAGACAGTTCTCCCTCAAGCGAATTAAACAAGTAAATGCTAAAAAGAAAAAGCGAACATTTATAGCAATTACATTCGAAGGAATGTAAATTCATTATCTCCTACGTCCTGAATTAGTAAAGAAAAAGCGAAATAGATTGTAAGAGAAAAAAGAGTCTGGAGTAAAAAGTAAATGGGGACAGTCTTTTCTGGAAAGCAATATGGCAGCAATTATGAAGACCCATTAAAGGGCTCTGACCTCTCGGCGCAGTAATCCTACCCCAGGGAACTTATCCTAAAGAAATAATCCAGCCAGAGAGACCAATCTCCGTGCACCCTGAATATTAAGTAGAGTAAGTGAGTCAGGCAGGGTGGGTGGGCTGTTCTCCTTTATGTCCGTGAACTCGTTCACTTTTACAGCTTTTTCTTTAATGCCTGAAATAAGGAAAAGAAGTGACTAATGCTGACTGCTCTGGGGCCGGCCGTCCTTGATGAAGCGTTCCCCCCTTGCTGGGCACGGGGCCAAGCCCCTCGTGTGCGGCACCTCGTTAGCTCCTCACCTCCTCGTGGCCACCTTGCAGGGCACCTTGACGTTAAAGGAGTTGTCTGATGCTAGGGGGGGTGTCGAGCAGTATCCTCAGCCGTAGAGGAACGGAGAGTCACCAGGCCCTGGCCGGGAGTCGGACGCTGCTCTCGGGGGAGCCTTGGCACAGGGGAAGGCCCTGGACCTGGCCAGACACCCGGCCTTGACTCTGGCACTGTGTGGACTCAGTGGCCTTGGGCAAGTCCCTTCTAGAAACAGATGCCTCTGACTTAGGGTTTTGTGGCGGTAGAATCGGGGAACATGCCCATTAGGGCTCTCAGGGCAGCAGGAACTCTCTTGCTGAACTTTAGATGGCACCTTCCTGGTTTTGCGCAGTAGGGAAGACTTTCGTGGGCATTCTAGATCATTCTAGATCAGCTGGAGCTCAGCGTGCCCGACAGGATGTCTTTAGGTTGGCCTCTTGGCCACTGCACAGAGGTCTCAACTCACACTGGGCGGCACCATCTATTTTTTCTCCTTTTCTGATCTCAATAAGCATTCATAGACTAAATAAAGACCCTGACTTCTGACCCGGGCCCCAGACGGTGGAGCCTGTCTTGGGTTTGGGAAGGTTGCTGGCATCAGTTCATGGCTCCAAAAGGAGAGCCTGGAGGAGAAGTTGACATTGTGTGTCCTGCTGCCTCAACAGAGCCCTTTGATTGATTGGGAGAGGGGAGTCTCAATTTTACTTGCATTTTGCCTTCCAAGGGGCACGACCCTCACACAGCGTCTCTGGTAGACCTGGGTGGCCCATGGGAGCAGGCCTGAGGCTGGCCGCAGAGAGTAGTTCCAGTGGAATCCCCCTGGGTGTCAAGGCCCAGGCCATGGGCTCACACGCATCCTCTCCCACGCCTGGTGTCCTGACACAGGAATCCAGGTGGCAGGCTTGAGACAAGAGGTGGGGTGGGGAAGACTCTGCCGCCATGGCACGTGGTTGGCTTAACTTGCCTTTGACCTCCTGAGTCTAGTCCTCCTGCCAGTGTCTCTAACTGAGACTACGAGAGGGCAGGCAGCAGGGGGTTGAGGAAGCAGGGGTAACTCCACCACCACCCAGACAAAGAAGCCAACCTCTCAATCTTGGGGGGCCTAGAAGTGTCTAGAAGCTCAGGTTTCTCCTCCCACCACCACCCGCATGAGGCCCATCCAGGCCTGGTGCGTCCCCTGGCGTCCCCTGGCCATGAGGACTTCATCAGGGCCCTGCAGCAGTGCCTGCCATTCCCATCTACTCTGTGAGCCGAGGTCTGCTCAGCTCTGGGATGACCAGCTGCCCCAGCCATGGGGTGTGTGTAGGAGCAAAGGACTGGGAGCCCCAAGACTACTTCCCTTCCTGCTTCCCTGGGTTGCTGTTGGGGTTCCTACCCAAAAACTTAGAGTTCTCCACCCCCAACCTCGTTCAGAGAAACCGGAATGTAGGTCCTGGCTATGCCCAAAGTCAGAGACCCCTGCTGAGGCCATGAGGGAGGGGCCTGTAGCTGGAGAAGGCTGAGCCCCATCCCCCAGTTGGCTTTTCCTTTACCTGAGCTGGTCTCCGCAGGGCCCTTGGAGTGGAGCTGCTCACCCTGGTTCAGGGCGGCGGAGGGTGGGCCTGTGAGTACACACGTCTGCACACAAACAGGCCTACACACTCAGCCCGGGGTGCCCGGCAAGAGTACAGGAGCGCAGGACAGCCACACCTGAGGCCCAGGGCTCCCCGTCCATTTCCTCATTCCCTGAAGACCCTTGGGAACGGGCATTCCTGGCAGTTCACCTGGGGTGTCACTCTCAGAAGCCCCAGGATGGCAGCTGCAGCCATTACGTACCTGTACCTTTGTCTTTGAAAGGGCCACAAGCCGTGCAGGACCTTGGTAGTGGCATAGACAACTGTGCCATCCCCTGGCAGTGAGCGGAGGGAAGCCCTGACACAGGCCCCTTCCCAAGACCCTCTCCCATCCTACTGGGGGCTTGTCAGCGTCCCCTCGAGCGTCACTGTCCACCTTGCAAGGGGGTGGGGAGACCGCTCTATGCTTGGTATCCTGGACATTTGCCTGTTTGCTGTCAGATACCCTCCCTGCCCTCCCCCTGCTCTGCTCTGGAGTAAAGTATAATCCCTGCAAACTACATTTCCCAGGCTCCCTGGCACCTGGTTCCTGTTCAGTCTGACTGTTGGGTGCACTGGTGGGAGGGTGGAGGTTGGGATCGAGGGAGAAGCCAGGTTATCCCTCCAACTCTCTGCGTCCTGGGCAGTGGCTGGGTCTTCCCCATGGTACCCACTCTTGCCTGGCGGGCCTGGCGTCTGGACTCACTGGCTCCTCCTGCCATTGCTTCAGCCGGCGGCTTCCTGCTCTGGCTCATCTCTGGACTGTCTCCTGACCTGCACTTGGCTTTTTGGTTCATCCAACACCATCGTCGTGAGTTTCCTGTACTAACTGTCCTCTGTGGAACTTTCTGGCTTGAGTTCTGTTCTCCTGAATGGATCCTGATAGACTTAGTTTCATGGCTCTTTAACAGCAGGCAAGACAGCAGAGGGAGTTTTTCCAAGCCGAGAGCCAGAAGTAGTTCTGGCAGTTAGGAGCTGTGTGACCTTGGACAAATGAGCCTCGGTTTCCTAATCTGTAAAATGGACTTAATGATACACAGGAGAATATGTCGCTTTGTTGTCTCCCGGGGTTCTGGGGTAAAGTGGAAGGGTCTCCAGACTTGGAGAGAAAACAGAAACAATTTCAGTAGCAGAACGAGGGCAAGGGTCCTCACACTGTCACGGTAGCAGGGGTCTGGCAGGAAAAGGCCTTGGGTCTTGGCTGCTGGGGGTCGTGTGAGGACAGACACTGCCTGGCTCTGCCTCTGGAGTGCCCTCTTTCACCAAGGAGCATGGGAGGGACTGAGATGCTCAGCTCTGAGGGAGCTGCTGGATCATTCTCCCTCCCCACCCTGTGCACGTCCTCCCCTGGCGGCCCCGGCCCTGTGTAGACCTGGCCTCTCCCTGTGGGAATAGAGAACTTCAGGCAAAATCTCCGACAGATTGCAGACAGTCCAGGGGGAGGCAGGGCAGGTGTGCACACCCGGCCCCTCCCCTGGGATTGGCCACTGACACAGCCGCTATGTGTCCCCATGGCGGCCAATCCAGCTGACTCACTGTGGGGCCAGGCTGAGTTTTTCTCCTGGCGCCATGTTCTTGCACTCACGCAGTGAATACGACAACACTGTCCTTTCAGGCTCTCAGGATGTGAGAGACGATGAACATGGATAAAGGCCTCGATGATGAGTTGGTGTTGCTTTCGTTGTTGCCTTGGGACTACTTCCATCGCTCGTACTGGGGCTACTGGTCTGTGCATGCAGACAGGAGTCCCCGGGGAATGAGAGGGGGGTCTGGAAGTAGAAGCTTGAGAGGAGGGATTTCCTCCTGGGGAATAGCACTGAACCCCAGAGACCCAGCTGTAGCCTTTGGCCCAAGCCTTGGAGGGAGAAGGAAGGGGAAGAGGATGTCTGTCTTTGGGGCTTTTTCTCTGGGCGAGGTGTTGGTCAGAGAAAGCCCCAGCTTCTTTTTTTCCAAGTCTCTACCTCCTCCCACCCCCAACCCCTCCACTGATATCTGGGCTCCACAGTGAGAGACCCCGCTGTCCCGAGGGCTCATCGGTCAGCCCCGTCCACTGCTCCCACCCCGCCACCAGCCTGAGCCCTTATCCCGTTGCACCCCTCGACCCTGCTGGCCAGGCCAAAACTCTCTAGGAGGAGGGAGGATACGAGCAGACCCCCGGGTGTCCCTCGAAGCTTTGGGCTGGTCCCCGAGGTGGTGCCACCCCAGCCCGGCGCAGCTCACCTTTGCTGCCCGCAGCCGCCCTGTCCCACCGGCTGCTCTTGCCAGCCTCGCCCCTCTACCGGCCGCGCACGCTCAGCCTCTAGTTGTCCTCCAGGTTGTCGTGGCCCTTTCCCTGGTCTCCCTGTCCCCTCCCCGGGGGTCCTCCGGTCCACCTTCTACTCAGCAACCACTCTGATGATGCCAGTCCTCAGCCTCCAGACTTTCAGGGGTTGCTCTTGGAGGGAAGAGTGCCACTCTTCACCTTGCCCTTCAGGGCCCTTCCTGGTTCCATGTCAATGGAATGATGTTCCACTGGCTTCTTTTATATACTCTCCTGCCCCCCAGCCACACAGACATGGTTTCTGCTCCCATGCAGATGGCAGGGCTCTCCCTCACTGCTTTGGCTCCCAGAGGTCCCCCCCGTGGAGCACCATCTCTCCCTCTCCTGTCCAGATCCTACTCATCCTTTACCCACTAAAATGGTGCCTGCCACCTAAAGTGTTCATTGTACAGAAGTCAGATCTCCCTGCCCTTCTGCTTTGTCTCACCTTACTCTTAGAGGGTCTGCCTGAGAAGGCAGCTATCTGTGAATATGCCTCATGTCTGCCCTGGGACGGGAAGAGACCCTTGAAGGTGGAGCATGGCTGATTCATCTCCAAATTCCCACCACAGGCCTGGATCAGAGGCCAAGCAGCATCTGTTGACTATACAGGTCTCCGTGCTCCCCGCTCAGGCACACACACCTGTACTCAGGTGTAAGCCAGGTGTAAAATCAGGTCTCTGCTACGGTAATTCTGTGTGATAAGCCTCCCGAATTTCTGGGGCTCGTAGCATCTATTTTTTCTGGCTCATGGGTCTGTGGGGTTGGCTGAGTAGCTCTGCTGTGGGCTGCAGGTCTAAGGGTGGCCTGGGCTCCCACGGGGTTGGGTAAGGCTTCGGATATGCTCCATGTGCCCACAGTCAGGGACCTAGGCTGCAGGAACAGCAGCCATCTGGGACAAGCTCTTCTCATGGCAAACTAGCAAGAGTGTGGGTGGACTAGCCAAACAGCAAGGCCATTTGAAGCCACTGCTCACGTCACAGCCACTCATTTCCACTGGGCAAAGCAAGTGTCACAGCCAGGTCCCATGGCAGTTGGGCAAGGAAGCACCCCTACCTCGCCTAGTAGGAGGACTGCAAGGTCACAGAAAAACACAGCTCTGTTATGCAGAGGCTGTGAAAGACAGGAGCATAATTCACGCAGACTCCCAGAATGAAGGCCATGCACATTGGCATCCATGGGTCTGTTCTGCTCACAGCCATATAGACGGATCCCTGTCCACTGATGTCTCAATCTCTCTGTGCGCCTGTTTTTTCATCAGCAAAATGGGGATAATAATACTTGTCTAGAAGGTTCTATGAAGTTTAATAGACTTACTATGCGCTAAACACTTAAAGCAGTTCTCCGTAAAAGTGTTCAATAAAAGTAAGCTGCTGCTGTTATTGTTATATTATTACAGCTAGTAGTACATAGCATCCAGTTACACCTGTTCCCCCGGTGCCTCCCACGCACAGCTGCACCAGTGCAGAAGTGTGCAAACGCGCACACACAAGCAAGCGTGCACGTATGCCGGGAGTGGCAAACTGGCCACCCACTGGCCGCATCTGCCTGGAGATGTGTTTTGTTTGACCTACACGATATTTTTTAAAACATGAGGCATTTCACGTAAAAATAAAAATGTCTTGAGTCATCTTCATAGGTAGTAAATATAATTAGGGAGTAGCTAGCCTCCTGCAGGTGGGGGTGTGAAGAGCCCAGCGTTTAGGGGTTGGCTCGGAGACAGGATGCCTGAGATGGAGCAGCCAGGGAGGCAGCGAAAGAACCGGGTCCCCGGAGCAGGGAGGGGTGAGGGCAGCAGCAGCTGCAGGAGGACCCCAGAGCTTGTGAATTGGACTCAGCAATACGCAGGCCACCGGGGGCTTTGGGGGGCGGTTTGGGAGTCATGGAGACACAGGCTTGTAGGAGATTGAAGAGTTGAGTGGCGGAAGGTGCACAAGGAACGGAAGCGAGTGTAGCAAACTCTTCCAGGATGATTGGCTGGGAAGGAGGGAGAAGAGGAAGAAGGGTTGGCTAGGGGCCAGGCATGGGAACTGGGTTAAAAATAGTTTTCTGAAAATGGGAGAGGCTTCAGCAAATTGCAAATACTGATGGAGAAGGTCATAGAAAACATAGAAGCCTGTGGCATGGGGAAGAGGAGGTAATGACCTTGGAGGAGGGTTGGTGAGGAGGGAGCCAAGTGCACGTGAGGGGTCAGCCTTTGAAAGGAGAGGGGACACCTGGCCCGCTGTGACCAGAGAAGGGGTCACCCAGCTAGTTTGTAGCCAAAATGGAGCTGGGTCTCAGGCGGCCTGTTTTGCTTACTTGTTCATTGATTCATTCAACAGGTGTTCATCGAGCATCTACTCCCTACCAGGTACCATCCCAGCAAGAAGGGAAACAGACACAAATCACTGCTTATGTTCTAGTCATGGGAGGGAGATAATAAAAGAGGAAAATTGTGGAGTTTGTTAGAAGGTGATATGTGTTATGAATAAAAATAAAGAGGAACAGAGAGGGCCAAGGGCACGGGTTGCAGTTAAAATAGGATGACAGGGTAGTCCTCATGGAGAATGTGCCATTTGGCCAAATACTTGAGGTAGTGAGTGAGCGAGCCCTGCGGGAAGCTGGCCAGGGATAACATCTCCTAGGAAGAGGCGAGAGCGGTCCACAGAGCTGAGACGGGAGACAGCGAGGTGGTCACATGGTCAGAGCAGACAACGGGACAATAGTGGGAGATGAGGTCACAGGGGCCGCTGGAGGGTGTTGAGCAGGGGAGCATGATCCGACTTATATTTAACAGTTACTTGGGTGGCTGTGTTAAGAAGACCAGGGGGCGGGGGAAGTGTGGCAAGAGGGAAAGCTGGGAGACCCACAGAAGCTGTTTCCATAATCATGGTGGCTGGGGCCAGGGTGGTAGCAGAGGAGGTGATGACAGGTGACTGGATTCCTGACCTATTTTGAAGGTGGAGCCAGCAGGATTGGCTGATAACTTCAGTGAAGAATGAAAAAACAAGAGAAGTCAAGGATGCCGTGAAAGCATTTAACTTGAGCAGCTGGAAGGCCAAGGTCGCCATTTGCTGAGATGGGGAGGGCTGTGGGGGAAGCAGGGTCGGGGGCGGTGGGGCTGCAGAGCTCCACTCGGACATGAGTTTGATGTGTCTGCTAGACATCCACGTGGAGATGCCAAGTAAGCAGTGGGATAGAGAAGTCTAGATTCAGGGGAAATGTCCAGATTGGAAATATAGATGCAGGAGTAAGTCATTGTTATCTAGGGTTATTTGAAGCCAGGAGACAAGATGAGACTGTCATGGGCATGAGTAAGAGAAGAGATTCAAAGACAGTCCTGGGGCCTTCCAGTGTTACCAGATCAGGGGGAAAAGGTATACCCAACACAGAAACAAAAAGGAAAGGAGAGCAGCCAGTGAGGAGAAGGGAGCCAGTCTGTGCTGTCCTAGAAGCTGAGAGGAGAGCTATTTCTAGGAGGGAATGAGCTTCCGGGTCAAATGCTGCTGATGTGTCAAGACAAGAATGGAGAAGTTGCCACCGGGTTTAGCAGTATGTTGGACATTGTGATTTTGATAATGGCAGTCCAGAGGCTGGTGGGCCTGGGTGGTCCCTCTGAACATTCTAGGACCCTCTCTGGGATTAAACGAGATGTGTGTGTTCATGCCCTGTACACAGAGGTGCTCTGAATCCTGGTGCATCTGGTAGGCTAAGTGGTTAGAACAGAGGATGAGAAGGTCAGTCTTGGAGTGTCCAAGTAGACCCAAAGCCTGCTGCCCTACCCACCCCCCACCCCCAGCAGTCTGTGCAAGCTTCTGGAAGGGAAGCAGGTACCCTGCAGGTCCTGTTTATTCCCATCATCTCTCTAGACCCTCTTCTCCTCCCAGCAGATGAGCCAACCTCCCCCAAGAAGCCCAAGAGTGTTCTGGAGCCAGAGCCCAGTGATGTGGAAGGTGAAGCCACCTCTCTCCTGCCCTCAGAGTGGACCTCAGTGAGGATCAGCCCTGGGGAGGATGTAGTTGGACAAGACATGATGGCTGTGTGTGTCCTGGTCACCAGTGATGACGGCAGGTATGCTCAGGCTGCTGCAGGATGGGGACAGAAGAGGGACTGGACAAGAGTGACAGCATTCAGGGACTGGTCTCCTCTCCACTCACTGACCGTATGACCTCTCTGTACCTCCATGTGGTCATCCATAAAATGGGGACAATGGTAGCACCTGTCTCATGGACAATTTTAAGGATCTAACAATTAATTTGTGTTAGACCACGTAGAACAATGCTTGGCACATAATAAGCACTGCAAGTGTTAGCAGTTGCTGCTTTCTCAGAGAAGGGACAGGCTCTGGCCCACTGACTTCTCCCCGAAAGGCAGTTGTGATGTAGGCTGCAGCAAGGGGTGCCAGGTGGGTGTCACTGTCACAGTAAGATGTAAGATGGCGATGCCTGGTGATGGGGAGGCTGGGCTGGAGACGGGAGAAGGCGTGAGAAGTGAAACCCTACTGCCCTAGATGAATATTTCCTTGGAATGCCGTCCTTACCGCCCAAACCAAAACCACCTAGAGTGGTCATTAGGTGTGCAGACTCCAGGCCTCCCCCAGACACTGAATTCATTCAGGAGGTCAGCTAGCAAGAGGGACCAATTGCTCAGTATGTACTAGACTCTGAGGATACAGCAGAGACCAACACAAGACAAAGGCTTTGCCCTCACAGGGCTCTCATTCAAACTGGGTAGACAGTCAGCAAACAAGTAAATATTTAAGAGGAAAAATATCACCTGTGGTCCAGGTAGAACAATAAAATAGGAGTCTATGATAGTGACTAGTCAGCTACTTTTGATCGGGTAGCCAGGAAAGGCCTTGTATCAGTTGTCTATTCTCACAGTCGTGCTGAGTAACAGAGCATCCCGACAGCCACCATGAATTCTACTCACTGTGGATTCTGTGGGCCGGCAATTTCAGTCAGGCTCAGTCCTGCGGTTCTTCTGATCTCAGTGGGCTCCTGTGTGTTTGGGCCAGTAGGGTCCCGCTTCTAGAACATGGCTAGCTGTCAGCTGGGGTGCCAGGAGGCTATTGGGCCATGGGTCTTTCATTCTCCAACAGGCAGCCCATGCTTATTCACATGGTCCTGTGAGAAAGCACAATCATGCCGAGTCTCTTGAGGTCTTGGCTATTCTATCATGTCTGAATGGTCACAAGTCCAGCCCGGATTCAAGGGGTGGGGAAATTGGCTCCACCATTATGGGAGGAGCTGCAAAGATCCATTGAAAAAGGGTGTGGCGCCAGGAGGGGAAAGATTGCAAACGTTCTTTGCAAACAACAGACCACAGCCTCCCGGAGGTGACATTTTAACTGAGAATTGTTGACAAGAAGGGACAGCCATGTGAAGACTGAGAAAATGGCATCCAAGCAGTGGAACACCAGCACATCAGCCCAGGGCACGTGTGAACCTGATGTTTTCTAACGTGGCTGGTACACAGTGAGGGGAAGAAGAGCAAGATATTAAAGCAGAGAGTACGGCAGGAATAAGGCTGAGTAAGACAGGGCAAGGAGTTTAAACTTTATTCTAGATCTAATTGAAAGCCATTAGATAATTCTTAAGTCAGGGAGTGACATCTTATTTATTTCCAAAGATCAGCAGGCCTTAGAATGGAAAATGGATGGGGCAGAGGTAGGTGGAGGTAGAGGCAGGGAGGCCTGGTGGGAGCCTGCAGTGCAGGTAAGAGACGAGGGACTTGGACCAAGTTTGGGAGCAGAAGAGATTTACTGATGAACTGAACATAAAGGTGAGAGAGAGCCCAAGGGTGACTCCCAGACTTTGACCCAGGTGACTGCATGAAAGGTACAGTCATTCCTAGAGTGGCCTTGAGGAGGACAAGGTTTTGGGGAAGGTGTAGGTTTGTAGAGAAAATCAAGAGTTCTCTTCTGGACCTGTGGGGTTTGAGATGTCTACCAGATGTCTTTGCACAGTTGTCAAGCATGCAGTAGAACAGAGAAGTTTCTGGGAGGCAGGACTAGAGACAGCGATTTGGGGGCCAGTGGCACATAGAGGCAGTGAAAGCAAAGGGAGCCGATGAGTTACCTGTGGAGTAAGACTATCTCTTTGGGGGCGGGGGCGGGTGGGGGGAGGCTATCTTCTCATTGATAAAGAAGAGCTGAGCCTGGATGAGGGCCCCAGGGCATTTGAACATTCAATGGGCAAGCAGAGAAGATGCTGGCAAAACCCACAGGAAGGAGAGAAACCAAGAGAGGTTGGGTTGTGGAAGCTGAGAGAAGAAAAAAGTTTCAAGATGGAGGGTGTGGTTCACTGTTTCAGATAAGAATGGAGGAGCTGGAGAAGTGACCTCTGGATTTTCCAACAAGAGGATTGGAAACCTGACTGGAGTAGGTGTGGGAAGAATGTGAGAGGAGAAAACAGATACTGCCATGCAGATAGCTAGTTCATGAGGTCTGGAGCCTTCAGACTCTGGAAGGGGGGCTGGGAACGTATGTTTTAGCAAAGCCCACAGGTAATTCAGACACACATGTCTGCATGAGCACCACTGCCTTGGAGTGCCTTAGCAGTCACTGAGATAAAGAGCAAGGCCCAGAGAAGGAAGGCCCTGCCCCAGGTCTCACAGCCTTCTAGGCCTCAGTTAGGACCATCTCCATTGTAAGAGGCAGAAACCCAACACTAGCCTAAGTAACAAAGCATATACTTCAGTTCCTCTGACTGGGAAGTCCAAGGGTAGTCCTCTCTCCAGGCAGGGTTGGAGCTAGAAACTCAAATAGCCACTCTCTGCTGGTGCCCCTCTGCACTTCGAATTTACAACCATCCACAGGGAGGCTATATCCACGTGTGGAACTCTTGGCTACGGAGGGCCGCAGCCCGTGTCCATCAGTCCATGTCCATGTCCCAAGATCTCAAGGTAGACGTCCGATGGGTACTACTCACATGGCACGCCCAGCTCTGGGACCCATCAGTGAAGAGCCGTGGGATGCCGTGGCCAGCAGGCTTGGGCACTGTGATGGATAGAGAGTCCACCAGGGCACACAGATGGGTAAGGAGCAGCGATCCAGTGGAAAGATGCGTGCTGGACTTACATACACAGAGTAAATAGTCACAGCCCTACTGGTTTGTGCCTTCCCAAGCCCCTGGGGGACTGTCTGTGCTGTCCCTGCTGCTGAGGACACATTTCTTCCACTTCTCTGCCACATGAATTCCTACCCATCATTCAAGGCCCAGATTAAATACTCCTCCCTCCAACCCCGTAGCCATCTCTTTTCTCCCACCCATTCGCACAGGATACAAGCTGCACTGAAATGCCTAAAGTTTCAGGACAGGTCCTAAATGATAAGCTCGTTTTGCCCCAGAGAGCTGAGGAGTCATGCTCAGGGATGGCTGATGGTAGGTAGACCAGCTGTCCTGCAAGCACATCAGTGTAGGTTCATGGGGCTTTGTTCTGCTTGGATCCACGCCGGTGTGTGTTTGCTAGTCTGTAAAGCACCACCAACTGGGTGCTTAAACAACAGAGACATGCTTTCTCACAGTTCTGGGAGCTGGGAGTCCAATGTCAAGGTGCTAGCAGGGTTGGTTCCTTCTGACAGCCATGACGGGGAAGGATCTTTTCCAGGCCCCTCTCCTCACTTTGTAGATGGCTGACTTTGTGTTCCTGTGATGTTTTCCTTCTCTGCCTGTCCAAATTTCCTCTTCTTGTAAGGACACCAGCCATATTGGATTAGGGCCCATTCTAGTGACCTCATTTTAACTCAGTTACCTCCTTAAAGACCCAGTATCCAAATGTAGTCACATTCTGAGGTCCTAGGGGTTAGGACTTAATATGAAATTAGGGGGACACAGTTCAGCCCATAACCAAGCCTAAGGCCGGGGTTGGGGTACGGAGGTCACAAAATCACTCTCTCTGCCCCAGAGCGCCGTGGTCTGCTGGAGGCAGTGATGGGCAGGGCACAGTGGGGGTGTGAGGTGAACTGCAGGGCTCCCCGCTCACCCACCCTCTCCTTCCTTCTTCCAGCTCCGATGCAGAGCCAGACTGTCCCGGTAGTGAGGCCTCCAGCGCACAGCCCTGTGAGGAGAGATCCCGGCGGCCAGAACCCCCGCCCCTCGCAGAGCCCCTCACCAGGCACAGCTCCCTGAGAGAGGCCCCGACCAGGAAAGTCTCTCCATGGTGCCCTGAGGAGTCGCAAGCTATGCATGGTGAGCAGACAGCTTGCCTGGGTGGGAGACAGCCATGCTTGATCCTGGGACATGGGGAGGGAAGAGAGAGTCCCCATGGCCAGTTTTTCCTCTCGGAAGATCCTGTGATAGGTCCAGCCCTCAGGCTCAGAGGCAGTGGGGCTGGGGTATAAGTGGAGTGAGGGGACTGGACCTAGGCCCAGCCTCCTTCTCCATGAGAAGCTTTGGAATCTCAAGTGGGTAGGTGGCAGAGGGGTCTGACTGGCTGTTGTGTGTCCCAGGCTGGCAGAGATAAGGGGACCCCAGCAACCTCTTGCCTGGAACAGTCTCCTCTTTGAATATCTCCTTAGGGGCCCATCTGGCATTCCATAGCCCACTAGGGAAGGATGTGGCTTAGCTGCCATTGGACCACAGGCAGCCGGGGGCAGCACAAAGCCATTAGTGGTGCCTGGGACAAGTGGAATGCACTAAAACTTTACGCAGTAATAAATACACTTCTACTAAGCGCCTGTAATGGCTGAGGGTTTTCCCATACACGGCCCCATTTCATCCTCAGAACGACCCCGTGGGGTAGGTAAGCTCACCATTTTACCCGTGAGCAAACAGACGGTGTTTCCCCGAGGTCTCACAGCTAGTAAGCGGTGCGGCCCAGAGCCAGGGCCTCCACACCCTAAAAAGTTGTGTTTAGCAGCCCAGCTTGTTTTAATAAAGGTGGTCTTGAATCGAATGCTTTGATTCAGTCCATAGCAGCTTGCAACCTCAGGGTGGGAAGAAGGAGGCTAACAAGCTTGCCACCGTGGGCACCAGCAGCCTTGGCTGCCCTGGGAGAGCCGGTACTCAACTTGTCCTGCACCTCCCCCTGGTGGCTGAGAGCAGAATTTCCACCTGAACCTGGAAACAATCTCACAAGGGTTGGTTTCCCAGGAAAACTAGGCCTGGGGTTGGCCTCCTGAAAATTCTGGATTTATCCTCCCCTGTGAGTTTTGGGTGTTTTTGTTTTTGTTTTTGAGGACAATTGTCATCAGAACATATTTGCTCAATACCATTGTGGTGGCGTCTGGAAAGGCTTTGCAATAGGCCGTGAACAGAACCCTGTGCTGTGCCCAGCGAGGGGCAGTCTGCCTCTGTCTGCTTTGCTGGGCCTCTGTCTCCCTGGGCTCCAGCCTCCTCATATACAGATATGAAACCTGCCTGCCTTTCATCCCTTCCCTCCATTTCTCCCCGCTCCTCGATTGCCAGGGGATTTTAGGCAATTTACAAGAAAGACATAAAACAAAATTCTACATCTCTCTCTATAAAAGATAAATCCTCAAGATCTGGGATAAGAAAACGAGTTTAGGAGGTAGAGACCCCGGAGAGGCAGACCGTGGGCCTACGCAGTTGTTCTAGTGGAATTATAAATTTGATCCTGAGTTTTCTGGCAGCCAGAGTTAAAAAGGAAACACAATCATTATTCTCCTTGTTCATAAGAAAAACAACATACTGGTTTGCGGCAAGTTCCAGATCTCGTACCACTTTTCCTAGTGCTTCATGTCAAACAGCACTGAGAGATGCATGAGTTCACGTCCTGGGCGAGGCTGTCTCGTGCAGCATCCCCGGCTGGCAGGTGAGCGCCTCACACCCACACACGTCTCAGCAAGAGCAGTTCTTCCAGGGGGACAGGGCTGGACCAAGACTAACAGGGCAGTGCGGCCAAAGCAGTTTGTTTCTGACGGTCCAGTGTGATTCCAGGCTAAGATACGGAATAGACAGAGAAGTGGACAGACCGCATGACTTGCAAACAATCCTTATTGGTTTCACCTTCGTGCATCACATTTTTGGTCGTTGCTCGGCAGACCACATCGTACGGTTAAAACCGCCAGTGCAGTCCGAGCACTGTTTCGTGTTGCTGGTTACTTTACTGGGTCAGGCAGGGTTGATATCATGTTGGGCGTGTCAATGGAGCTTCACTCAGCACAGTTTTCACTTGGGTAAATGGCTCAGAGCGCAGCCAAGGGAATGCTAAACAAGGCCAAGATACGGCTTTAAGAGGACTCCTGCTTTGCACAGCCATGCTCATCTGGCGTTACTTACGATTGCCAAAGGGGGAGATGACCCCAAAATTCAGCAGCCTGTGAATGGATAAACAATTGTGCTATATCCATGTAACAGAATATTGTGCAGTGTTAAAAAGGAAGGAAGCTCTGACACAGGGTACAACATGCATGTATCTTGAAGACATTATGCTAAGTAAGCCAGGCACAAAAGAACAAGTATCACACGATTCCACTTCTAGGCGGTACCTAGAATAGTCAAATTCATAGAGAAAGTCGAATGGTGATGACAGGGGCAGGGGTGGGAACGTGGGGAGTTACTGATTCGTGGGTACAGAGTTTCAGTTTGGGATGAAGAAGTTCTGGAAGTGGACGGTGGTGATGGTGGTACAACAGTGTGAATGTACTTAATGCCATTGAGCTGGACTCTTTCACGTGGTTGAAGTGGGAACTTGCATGTTACATAGCATTTCACCACGATTTAGGGAAAGACTTCTGGGACTACCTTGGCTCACTGAGGAACCTATTGTATCCTCAAAGTTTTTAGCACAGAGCATGCCCAAGAGGGTGGCCTCAAATAGAATTTAAGCCCTGTGTTATCGAGGCTCAGTAGAAAAGGCTCAGTATTGCTCCCCCAAAACACCTAGTTCAGTGGTTCTTTAAAATCTTGTTTAAAAGGCAGATACCTAGGGACACCTGGGTGGCTCAGTTGGTTCAGTGTCTGCCTTTGGCTCAGGTCATGATGTCAGTGTCCTGGGATCGAGTCCCACGTTGGGTCCCTGCTCAGCCAGGAGCCTGCTTCTCCCTCTGCCTGCCGCTCTGCCTGTGCTCTGTCTGTCTCTCAAATAAATAAAATCGTTTTAAAAATTTTTTAAAAATATATAAATAAATTTTTTAAAAGGCAGATACATAGGTTCCCACCTGTAGAGATTCCGATTCAGAGGGTGTAGCATGGAGCCAAGTATCTGCGTGCTACAGAAGTGCCAACTGCTTCCATGCAAGGGGGCCACGTCCTGCACTTTGGAGAGTCACAGAGGAGCAGCTTCCAAGAGGGTCTGTCTGGATAAGTTTGTTGTAAAATACACACCTAAACAATTAAATGAATCAATCCAGAGCGTTGGGTTTGGGGCATAAACCAATTAGAGCTGGGGGGGGAGCAGACAGCCCCATCTTATTCGGGTTTAGAAAAATTGGTATTTCTCCTTTTTTTTTTTCTGGCAATAATTTGACAACAGGATGATTCAGTGACCTACGGGGCATACCGCTTGTTTGTAACAAGAAAATGATATCATTAGCATCATATGGCAAAATACTTACCCCTTATTCCTTTTGTAGTAGGTCATACAGTAAGATCTCCAAAAGTGCTCCCTGTAAATAAATATAAATAAAATATAAGCTGAAAAGGGGAACCAGGCTGGCTTTATGCTGCTCAAAACGACTGGATCAAATCATTGCTACCCACCCTGTTGTTCCTATTATGGTAAAAATGTACGCATGTGTGTCCTGGAAACGCCAGGAATGGAAAATTGCTTGTGAGTTTTAGCCAGTTTTAATAAGTTCCATTCCACAAAGTGAAAATGCTGAGGAGAAGCCATAAGAGCTTGAAGCAGTGTTCTACATTTCTCGGAAGATTCTCCAGCAGCTGATGGAGGGGCTAGCGTTGGTCAGCAGGAGGAAGCTGCTTTGGAGGCCTGACTGCCCCTGTTGCACACCGGCCAGTGGGGCAGAGCATCCCCCTGCACCTGCGGGAAGAACGGGCCTGAGATGGGGGGTGGGGGGTGAGGAGGCTGCGCCCTGCGCCCATCCACACAGGCTCCCCCCAAACCCATGGACTCGATATGACAGCAAGCCTGTGGGACAGGGAACCCACCAGATAGAAGAGGCTCACATCGGCTCCAGGGACAGTAAGGGAAGGAGGGGAGTCAGGGATCTAAGGAGCTGGCGGATCTTGTCCCAAGGAAGAGAAGCCCCCAGAAGTGGTTGCCACCGGCACCCCGCAGCCTGGCTGATGAGAGCTGACGCCCAGTTCAGAGCACTGGCAGGGTGTGGGATCCAGGCCTTCCTACCGAGAGAGGGCTGGGCCTTGGCTTCAAACCTTCCCTACCCCATTTTCCCACACCCACATCACTCCTGGGGCGTTCTTCCCTTCCACACCCCTAGTCCCACCTGTGTGCGCATTCAGGCGTGCATGCCGTGCCCCATTCTGTCTCTCGGGTATGAAGGAACCACCACAGGGACCTGGAGCCTAAGGCCGAATTTGAGGGCCCAGTGTGGGAATGGGGTACATTGGCAACTCTCACACCCTAAATGGCCAAGGCCACCTTCTTCTGCATGTGATGTTCATCTTGCTCGGCTAATTCTCAAGCCCCAGCAGGGTGGAGGGTCTTCAGTACACAGTCCATGGAATACTGGCTCCCACAGGGTTTGGGAGGCTTTGTAGGGGAGGGGGAGAGGAGGTAGAACTTTCTGCAGCTTCCAGGCTTCGATGAGAGCAGGTCCGGTTTATCTACTACACATATGGGACATTGATGTGAGACCAGCTTTGAAGAACTGTTCTGCTAAAAACGAGCAAACAAGTGTGCCCCAAAGCATGTGCCCGTATGGACATGCATGTATACGGTGTGCACATACACGTGTACAGATGTACGTTCGTTACGGGCGAGTTAGAATGGTGGCTCGTAATTGAGGCATTTTCTGAATAATGGCAGTACCTGTCCCATAGCAGGGTCTCAATACATACTCGATGAGTGAGCAAATAAAAAGTTGGAAGTACGTGTCATAGGGGTGGGAAGATGCAGTCCGGAAAAGGAAGGGGCTCGGTCAATTATTATTATCTATAAAATGTGCCATAGGAGAAAACCCCATGGTTATTCTGTAAGTTTAACAGACTCTTTCCCCTGCCCCACGTCTCCCCTGCCTCTTTCTTTTTTCCACCACAGCTCTGCAACGGGCCAGTAGCTTCCAGTCTCCAACTCCCAGCAAATACCAGAGCTGGAGAAGAAAATTCCAGTCGAGTGAGTCATGAGCTTTCTGGGAGTGGGTGGGGAGGGGCATGGGCAGTGTCTTCTGCTCAATTCTCAGGGGCAGCTGTTCTCATTCCAAGCATGTCCTCTCTGACCTGGCCTCCTGGATGTTAGGGGCAAGGAAAGAAATAGAAGTTTGACTGTTTCCACTGCTGACTCGAGGAAGCATTTTCCAAGGATGTGGGACCTTTCCTTCTCCTTCAGCTCCCCAGTCTGGCATCATGGGGCCTTAGAGCTCTATAGTTGCTCCTGGAAGGGGTGTTAGTAATCATAGGCACCAAGCTTTTTGAACCACAGATGAGGAAACTGAGACCCAGAGCCTCTATGTATTTTCATTCTGTGCACGGGAATTGGACTGGGGACATCAGCTGAATAACCTCATGCAATCGTGGGCAAAGCAGTGAAGGAAGCCACACCCACACCCACTCACACACCCATCCATACAGACACACCTGCTTCTTTTTCTGAGCAGGCTTTGATCCCAGCATCCCTGAGAACACGGCTGGGTGAGTGAGGACTAGCGGCTGGGGCGAACGCCAAGGCATCCGGTTCCCAGTAGGGGGCGCAGTAACCCCGCTCACAGTGGCGCAGCAGCTGGGGCTGGCCTCATTCTCTGCGCTGCCTCCTTTACAGGGCAGGCATCCCCTCCCTGGCCCTCTAATCCATACCCAAGTCCACCTTCCATCTCCCCCTGCCCCACACTCTCTCTGGGCTTTGCTCTGGGAGAGGTGGACCCAGGAAAGCCTTGGGTTAGACAACACTTTCTAAAAAGAGCCATTGTTGAAGTTGGAACAGAGCACTAGTTAGTTGGCTCCTTCCTTCTGAGTCAATGCGGACTGCTGGCCTATGAGTCATTCTCCCAGCAGCCCTCAGACTCGAGGCCCCCCCTTCCTTGGGTGAGGCTGGGATAATGGATGCCTCTGGAGCTGGACCACAGCTGC
Organism: Ursus maritimus; assembly: GCF_017311325.1. Classification (NCBI taxonomy): domain Eukaryota; kingdom Metazoa; phylum Chordata; class Mammalia; order Carnivora; family Ursidae; genus Ursus; species Ursus maritimus. Next base: position 1,615,990 of record NW_024424786.1, read on the forward strand.
ACACTGGCAAGCCGCTCCACCTGGGGCACCCTGAAATGACTCTGGAATCATCTTGCAGTCCCAGACACTGAGGGTGACTAGAAAAGGGAATTAATGTTTACAGAAGGCCTGGGTCACTTCATTTCCCCTCCCCCCCTCCAGTACATCCTCAGATCACAGGAATTCTGCTTCTATGGGGTGGTGCTGAGGGGTGGCCCATTTGGGTACAGATTCCACCCAGTGCTTCCAGCTGACTTCACTGAGCTCCTGGAGTGCAAGGGGCTCTGCCTTGCCCTCAAGAAGTTCCCACTCTGGGGTGCGAGCAGTGTCTGATGGGGGCCCCTCCTCGCAGGTTGGGGATGCTGGCGGAGGCACAGACCGCTGCTAACCAGCAGCATGGTTTCTGGGATGGGCCTGAGGACCTCGGTGCGTCTTCAGTGATCCCAGGTGTTGGTTCTCAAGTGTATATAAAAGCTGGTTTGAGGGCAGGCCTTGCGTTGGGGTCATTTCTGTGGGCCTGGCCCAGAGAAGGTGTGCAGTCGTTGTTTGCTGAATGAATGAGTCAATGAGTGGACAAACGAACGCCTGAACGAGGAACAAGCAGGCTAGACCCGGCGCAGAAACAAATGAAGGCCATGGGTTCCGCCTGCGCGGGCAGCTGCCCCTAGAGGGCGCTCTGAGACCGTGGGAGACTTGAGCATTGCCTGCCCTCCAAGTTCTGCGAAGCTGCACCCTGGGATCCCAGTCTGTAAAAAACCCTCACGGCCATCATTTTGGTCATCTTCCTTGTGCCCAAGGGGAAACCCCAGTGGGCAACACTCGTCCTACTGTAGTAAGGAGCACAACCGGGGGCACCATCTCCTGGGTCCGTTCCCTGCCCCGTCCAGACGGGGTCTGGCCCCAGTGCCAGGTGGGAGGACAGAGAGAGATGTGTGAGTGCCCTTCTCACCCTCCCCGCGCTGACTGCAGTCACCACAATGACCTCTGGAATCAAGGGGAAAGGTCACCGCCAGAGGGCCCAGAGAAGAGGCCGCTGAGCCAAGGGAGGCTTGGGGGCTGTAACCGGGCCCGCTCTGCTCATCGAGCCCTTTGCATGACCGGACCGGCAGGGCTGGCAGCCCCCGGGACTGAGGCAGCCCGGCAGGACCGTGCCAGGCATCCAAGGAAAACAAGAAGGAACCTGCAGAGAAGGGTCCGAGTTGGTGAATGAGGAGTCCCCGGGCCTACAAGTTAGAGAAATCCTGGCGGGGGTAGGGGTATGCAGCCCCTCGGGGCAGGTCGACAGTTCCGCAGTGTCTTTATTGGACACAACTGTGTGCGTGGGAGGAAGAGAGGGATCAGAGTTACTATTTAGCTAGATGCGGCGTTGGCTTTGCCTTCTGCACCGGCCACCACTTGTTATCCCATTTTATTCCTTCGGCCTCCCTGTGAAGCAACACTAGCCATCCCATTTTTCACATGAGGAAGGTGTCAGGCAGCTGGTGTGGGTGTGAAGGAGGTGGGGTTCCAGGTTCCCCTTTGCCATCCTCTGAGGGAACCCAAAGATATCGGCCGCCTCAGGCAGGTGAGATCTCCTGTCGCCTCTCAGCTTGGCTCTGGCCTTCCCCTTCAGTGCATGAAGAACGTGTGTGCAGAGCGGCCTCACTGGTGGGGGGGGGGTCGGGGATTAAAGAAAGGAGAGAGGGAGCACCCCCTGGGTCATGACCTTGTGAACCCCAAGGCTTTCCTGTCAGGTTTGGTTCCCAAGGTGTCCCTGGCTCTGTTTCAGAAGGTTCCAGAGAGCTTCTAGGGGGAACAAAGAAGCAGTCTGTTGAGCTGAGGGGACTCTGAGACATGCTGAGGAATTTGATTCAGGAGTCGGCAGAGGGAAGAGAATGAGGGGGCAAGGAAGAGGAGGAGGAGGAATTTGGCAGGAATTTGGCAAGCCAAGGACAGGAAGCAAGGCAACAAGTGACTCACGGCGTTTGCCTTTTTAGGCTCGAACCATCTAATTGTGGGCTGCAATGGGGGCTTGGGTGACAGGCCGGCCAGCTGCCTCCCCCACATCGGCTCCTGGAAGCCCAGGGCCTTCTCCCAGCAGCTTCTTCCTGCCGCCCTCGGATCTCTTCCCCTGAGTTATCTTCTCCCTCAGAAGCATTCTGGAGGGCTTCACTTTGGAATCCTGCAGAACATATGTGTGTGGTGGCCATCTTTCCAGAGCCCAGGCCTGGGATACATGTTCTGACACGCTTGCCTGTGTGTACAAGGAAAGCAGGACAGGATCCTGAAGAACCCCCCTGTGTAGTCCTCCTGTGCAAATGGGTCTGGAAGGAACTCTTCTGGGGGTGGGGTTGGCCTGGCCTGTATGGGTTCCAGAGGAGGAGCACCTCATCCGAAGCTTTGGGGAAACTGAGGCCAGGGGATTGTCTTGAGTTAGGAAGTGAGCCAACATCTGAAGGCTGGACGCCCTGAAGAGAAATTGGAATGGGTCAGCCCAGCGGCCACAGGCAGGGAGTCTGACAGGAGCTGGTCCTGGGAAGTCCTGAGGGATAGCCTCCTTGCTGGGAGGGTTCACGGGAGAGCTGGCTGGGATGAAGGGTCAGACACTGAGTGGACAGTTCTGAAACGGAGTATGGCATTTTCTGAGTCCCTCTGAGGACATAGTATTGGGATGGTCCGCTATAAAAGCAAAGCTTTTGAGATTTTAGATTTAAGGTTACTAGAGGATGCATGTGTGAACACGAGAGAGAGAGAGAGAGAGAGAGAGAGAGAGATGATCTCACAGGCTACAACTGTCACAATTCAGCAGTTACGAGACGAATGGACTCCAGCTCCCACAGTGCAGAATTAGGCCGTCCTCAGGGCCCAGCCACACGCTCCTTTCTCACGTTGCTCTGAGCGCGCAATCTGCATCTCGTTTGTCCCCTGACCAACAGGAGCTTGGCACGAGGCCCACTCCGTATGCTTCAAATGAGTTAATACTCATTATAACCTCCCTCCCTAGTGTTCTCTTAAACTCTCAAACTAACCATCTCGCCTGAGAGCCCCTTGGCACCCATGTGAGACGGAAGAGCCCGATTCATTAGCGGGGCCGGCCTGCCCTGCCCACGCCCACCGCTAATGGTCCGGCGTCTTGTGGGAAGAGGCCTCAGGTGGTTTATTGACTAAGTGACTTAACGCAGCCCAGACCCCAACCACAATGGCTTTAGGGGAAACTTTAGAGGTAGGCTTTAGAGGTAGAGGAAACTTTCTAAGAGACGCCCCGAGACTCCCTGTTCCATCTCTCAGGAACATCCTCACGGGAGCGTGAAGTGCAGTGGTTCCTAGACCTTCCGTCCTTGGACCTCTGCTCCCCTGCAGGAGGCTGCCACTCCTCACCCTAGTTGGAGCTTCTCTTAAAACTTCCTCTTTTCATGATAAAAGAAGGTAATAATAGCTCTGTAATGAGGAGTGTGTGCTTTCCTTGTAGGTTTGACGCCAGTGAACAATAAAAGGACTATGTCACCTTCAAAGGAACCTGCTCCTCTTTCTTCTTCCTCATTGTCTGCTCCCTCATCTTCCCCGCCATCTTTTTCTTCAGCCAGTGTCCCGGGGAATGCTCTGGATGGCATCTCCCTACCTCAGGTAAATGCCCCTTGGGGCCCACACAGGTGTTAGGAAGGTGAGCTGCCCATAGCCCACCTACTTCCACATTGAACTCTGGACTCTTAGCACTCCTAGGTCACCCAGGTGCAAAGCCAGGGCCATGAGATGCTCTGTCAAGAGTCCACCCAGGCCTTCTTCACTTGTCCCTTTCATGAAAGCTCATCCATCCCGTTCCTTCTCAGGCAGCCCCAGGGCACAGCCACTCACTCAGCAGACTTTGTGGGGCACAGACTCTGGACAGGACTGTGGTATGCAGAGATACTAGGATATAGGCTCTGCCCTTGAGGGCCTAGGAGATGACCTTGAGGAGCTCACAGCTGAAGAAGGCAGACACAGACTGAGGCTGCCTTCGGTAGCAGCTGAGACTCTTGGAAGCACATCCCCCTTGAACAAAAAATGGTATCACTGAGATACTCAGCTTTGCACTTTATCCTTCAATATGAGTTTATCAAGCCTCGGTTACCTGCTGGATCCTGGTCTAGACTCTGGGAAATAGAGTGCACAAGACAAAAAACGTTCATGCTCTGGTAAGCTCCTGTCCTCTGACCTGCCCCTCAGGCTCCAGAGGTCTTGGCAGGGCACAGCCACTTATAGAATTTCCCTATGCTCTTCTTTGCCAAGGGCCAAGTTCTTGCATGCTAGAAATGACTACTTTCTCAATGGTGCAAGGCATGAGTCAGATTTCAAAAGGTCATTGAAAAGTCCTAAAGGCCATCCTTCTGCCACCACAGCTCCAGCCTGGAAGAGTAACTGTCTCTCCTTAACTTAATCTCCAAGGAGGAAGCCTTGGCCTCTTGGTTGTTGGAGGAACATACTTATGGGTGCAATGTACCCCCTTAGTAGGGACCATGGCCAAGCCAGCCATGGGACATCTGTCCTCTCATACACATCTGGCCACTCACAGGGGCCAGGCCAGCTCTGCTTGGCCTGGCCTGGGACCTTGTCCATGCCTTTGCCTTCCAGTCCGGCTTCCTACCCACCTAATCCAGCACCCAGCAAAGCCTTTGATCAGTGCTGATACCGGGACTCGAGGCAGATCCCACCAGGTCCCAAGACAGCCACTTAGAATGCAGAGCAGCCCTTTGGAATCATCCTAGACAGAATTCTTTTAGACCTTGTATGTCTGAGATCTGAAGAAAGGAAGGGAGGGGGGCCATGGCTGAGATATGCCTCCCCATATAAACAAATGCTGGGAATTCCTAAATGTCCATTCATTTTGCCCATCCCCTCTAGGTAACAGCTGACAACCTGCCCTCACAGGTCTCAAGAGGTCACTCCAGCCCTTCCACTCCAATCTTTCTGAGGCGTGCCAGAGCCCAAGGGGTACCCAAGGACATGCCCCTGTATCTGCCTCATGGCCAAGTGCTGGAGCGGGCAGAGTACTGCATGGTATGGCCCGGTGAAGGTGATCTTGCCAGCCCCCAGCTGCCCAGCCCTGCAGAGACGGCTTCTGATGGGTGTCAGGAAGCAGAGGCCCCTCTTGGGGACACCAGAAGCATCCTCAGAGGCCCACACCCCACTGGAGGGCAGGACAGGTGCTTGCCAGACCAAGAACTATCTCCCAGAGCCGGAGAGGACCTAGGGGAGAAGAACACCCGACCCAGAAGGGGAGAAGAGGATGGGTCAGAGGTGGCAGAGGGGAAGAAGCTGGGCTTGAAGAAGTTAGTCCTCACTCCAGAGCAGAAGACCAAGCTGCTGGACTGGGACGATTCCATCGCTGAGAGTGTGAGCCTGGAAGCTGGGGCACAACCTGCTCCGAGAAGAGCCGGCAATGGTAGGGGAGGCCGTGTGCTGAAATCAGTGAGTCCCGTGCTGCTCCCCCAGACAGCAAAAGAGACCCCGCCCGCCCAGGGAAGGGCTCAGGAGAAGCCGGGGACCCCAGCTGAACGGGCTCCACCCAAGTCCCCACTTCGGCTCATAGCAAATGCCATCCGAAGGTCCCTGGAGCCCCTCCTCCCCAACTCGGAAGGTGGGAGGAAGGCCTCTGCCAAGCAAGAATCAAAGACCTCGCCCACCAGACAGCTGCACGCTGGCATTCGCTCATTCAGCCTTCGCAAAACCAGCTCCAGTAAAGACGGCAACCAGCAGTCCCCGGGGAAAGACATGGCGAGCAGGGCCTCAGCCTTCTTCTCCCTGGGCTCCCCACCTGCCGGGGCTGCGCAGCCCTCGTACCCTAGCCCTCCTGACCTTGCCCTCCGCACCCATAGTTTGCCCAGCCGACCATCCAAGGTGTTTCCTGCACTCATGTCCCCACCCTGCCACAAGATGGAAGATGTCCCCACACTCCTTGAGAAAGTGAGTTTGCAAGAGACCTTCCCAGATGCTTCTAGGGCTCCAAAGGGAAAAATCTCTCTCTTTCCCTCTCTCAGACTCAAAGATAAATCTTTTGAGAGTTCCCTCCAAGAACAAAGAAAGGACCTTCAGGACCTCTTTAGCACCCCCAGGGGGGCAGGGGAGCCGGTGGACAGTGCCCAGCGTCTGGAGAAGCTGGTACAGCCTTTCAGTAGGACCTGCCTGGGGCCGAGGGTCCATCCTCCTTCCCCAGACAAAGACGCAAGTAAGTGGCTCTTTCCTAACAAAAGTCTGCAGTTCCTGCTGGGCAGTTAGTCATTCTTACCTGACTTACAACAGCCATCTTTCACTTTCTCCTTCTTTCCAAATTAAATTCTGATGAAAGTAGGAAAACTTGAATTTGAAAAACTAAGAAAAAATTAAGTTTGAAATGATGTTAGAGAGAGTTTTGAAAAAGACAAAGAATCAACCATAACCTCACCACTTTCCCACTCATTATTTATATGTGGCAACTTTTACTAAGCTTACCCCCAAAATTGTATTTTTAAAAATCAATATATCATAGCTATTACGACAGCACATCGTTTACATAAAGGTGATTTGATGGCAGTAGACTATTGTTTCTAGTGGAAACGTTTCACTAAGTAAATATTTTTTATTTAGAAAACAACTGTTTTATTAATTTATAGATATATAAGTATATATAAATTATACATATGAATATATTTGTATTTTACATATGGTATTGAATGAACATTTTTATGCATATAGGTTTTCCTTTCCTTTGAATTATTTTCGTTTTAGGTTAGGTTACTGGATTATAGATGCGAATATTTTTAAGATTCTTAATTTGCACTAACGAATTGTTTTTTAACAGTATGGCTAAAGGATGCATGGGAGTTCTCTGTGTTGTATCTTACAACTGCATGTTATAAATATGAATTAAATGGAGGGAAGGGTACCAGTTTATATTTCACTGCTAATGTATGGAATATTTTTTTCACCATACTGTCACCTGTGTTGAGTACCATATTTTTAAAACATTGCTGTTCTACTAGTCAAAAAACGGTGCCTCTTTTAAGCTTGTATTTTTTTTTTTATTTACTGTTTAAACACACTTATGTATTTTGTTACCAGTGGAAACTTAGGCTTTTTTTGTATTTCAAGCTGATTGTAATTTTTTAAATTATTGAATTAATTAATATATTAAAGAATTGGAATAATCCAACAATACAGAAATATCTGAAAAAAAAAAGTATCTATTTGCTGCCCCCTCTTCTCCTTACCAAAGTTTTGGTATATATCCCTAGAGACAGTTTAGTTAAACAGTCACATGATTTGTTTTGTTGTTGTTGATATTTATTTGATGGCTTTAAACAAACTGTGATTCTCCTATCCCTATTTATTTATTTATTTATTTAATTTTTAAAATTTTTTTATCTTTTTAAAAGATTTTATTTATTTATTTAACAGAGATAGAGACAGCCAGCGAGAGAGGGAACACAAGCAGGGGGAGTGGGAGAGGAAGAAGCAGGCTCTCAGCAGAGGAGCCTGATGTGGGCTCGATCCCATAACACCGGGATCACGCCCTGAGCCGAAGGCAGGAGCTTAACCGCTGTGCCACCCAGGCGCCCCACCTATCCCTATTTTTTTAAAAGATTGTATTTATTTATTCGAGAGAGAGAGAGAGAGAGAGAGAGAGAGTGTGAGCAGGGGGAGGAGCAGAGGGAGAAAATCTCAAGCAGACTCCCCGCTGAGCACTCCATGTGGGGCTCGATCCCAGGACCCAGAGATCATGACCTGAGCCAAAGTCAGACACTTCACTGACGGAGCCACCCAGGCGCCCCTCTTACCCCTGAGCAACTTTGTTTTTATTTATTTTGTTAACTTTTTTTCTTATTTACCTTTTATTTTAGAACTTTAGTTTTCAGGTGAAAAATCCGTTTCCTTCTTTGGTGCCTGACCCGGAACGCTGCGTAGATTAACAAGAGACTTGACGTTGGGTCAAGCTCAAGATAAACACAAACAGGCTGGAGTTTAGCTACATCCTTTATGCCCCATCGTAAACTTGAGTGTGTTGCACGTTTTGGGATAGCTAATACATTCACGCGGTTTAAAATAAACGGGTACAAAATGCTCAAAATACATAGTCCTATCTCCCTGCCCCTGAGCCATCCAGGTCATGTCCCTGAGGACAGATGGGATCCTCAATTTCTTAGGCATTCTTGCAGGTCAGTTCATGCATAGAAGAGCAGATTTACATATTATACTCTTTTTTACATTTTACGTGTTTTAGTATACTTTTAATTTTACCTTGGAGAGCACTGCATGTTAGCACATGACGAGCTTTCTGTTTTACAGCTGCCCGTATTGCCTTGTGTGCGTGTGGCTGTAGGTAGCGAGGCCCAAGGGTGCACACCGTGCTGCAGTAATGAACCGGGAGCGTAGGCCATTTGGCACACGTGGAAATGCTGGAACAGAGGATCTGTGAGTCAGGGATTTTGATAGCTGCTGGTTCAGCAGAACACGAGGGCAGGGCTTCCCTGGTTACACCAACCAGCGAGCTACCCAACGTTTTTCTTAATCGTTACCAATCTGATAGGTGATTATCTTCTCATATGTTAAAAAGTCATTTGTATTTCCTTTTCTGTCAGCTCTTGCTTCTGTCTTTTGCCCGGTGTTCTGTTGGGTTGTTGGTGTTTTTCTTAAGGATATGAAGGGACTCTGTTAAAAGGGAAATTTAGCCCCGATTTGGGATAGGAATGACAAATTTTTTTTCCAGCTTCTTCTTTGTGCTTAACTTTGTTTATGGTGGGGTTTGTCATATAAAACTTGTATTTATATAGAGTAGGTATAAGCAGTTTTTCATTTTATGGCTCTTAGACTTTATGTAATAGTTCAAAAGAGCTTCTTCCAAGTTTATAGAAGAATTTTCTTATAGTTTCGCTTCGTCTTTCTCATTTGTTTTAAACTTTTTTACATTTAAATATTTATATCAGGAAACTATCCTAATATCAAATGTGAGGTATGGATCCAACCCTGTTTTTGTTTTTGATTTAAGCTGTCTCCCTGGTTATCTTAAAATAATTTAGTGACTAACCCATCTTCCCTTCTCTTATGTGAGATGACATCTTTGTCATGTATCAAATTCCTGTACTTGGACTGAATTCGATACCATCCATTATATTCCGTTGAGTTGTCTGTTATGTATCAGTACCACACTGTTTTAATTATTTTACTTTATATATTTAGGCCTTTTTAAATTTATGTATGTATCATCAGGTAGGAAGAGTTTTCATGATTGATCCTCTCTTTCAAAAATTTCCTGGCTCTTCCTGCTTTGGCACCAGCTTGTCTATGTACCCCAAACATCCTGTGACTAGTTTTATGGGATTAAATTTATAAACAAACTTGGCAAGAGTTCACAACCGTATAATACGAATTGCCTTTCCGTTTGCTCTCTTTTGTGACCCTCCTCCAGAATATTTTTAACTTTACATCTTACAGGTCTTGCGTATTTATTCAGTTCACTGCAGTGTATTAGTTCTTATCGCTCTTGTAGGTAAGACCCTTTGATCCACCTTCCTGCTCTGGTTTCTGTACCTGAAATCTACTGATTTCTGCACAGTACTTTCGCGCCCATCCGTTTTGCTGGGTTCTCCTTGCTTATAAACTCTTCCCAATGGCTTCTCCCGGGTCCTCCCCAAATATGCAATCATAATGTCTGTAAGTAATAATAATTTTAGGGCTCTTGGGTATCTCAGTCGGTCAAGCTTCTGCCATCAGCTCAGGTCATGATCCCAGGGTCCTCGGATCAAGTCCCACATCAGGCTCCCTGCTCAGCAGACAGTCTGCTTCTCCCTCTCTCTCTGCCCCTCCCCCGGCTTGTGCTCTCTCTCACTCATTCTCTATCTCAAATAAATAACATTTTTTTAAATGGTAATTTTACCTCTTGTTTAAAAGATGTATACCTCTAATTTATTTTGTTACCTTAGTTTCTTTGGTTTCTAGAATCGCCAGAACAATATCAAATAAAAGTACTGATGTGGTTTCCTTATGACATTCCTAACCTCAATGAAAATGCGTCTCATTAATGAGAATGCTTTCCCATTTAAGCATGATGCCGGCTGGCTTCTGGGTTGACCAGGATAAATTTAAACACTCTAAGGAAATTGCCATCTAATCCTGTTTTATTGAAAGTATTTTAAATCATGAATAGATGTTGAATTTTATCAAATGTCACTTCAGTGCCCTTCGAGATGATTGTAAGATTTTTTTCTCCATAGTTTGACTAATGCCATGAATTACATAATAAATTCACTGATATTGAACCATCCTTATATTGCTGAAATGAATACCATTTGGTCATGATGTCTTACTATTTTAATATTCTTTTCTGTTCTGTTTGCTAATATATTTTTTAAGATTTTTTTTATTTGTGAGAGAGAGCACACACAGGGGAGGGGGCAGAAGGGGAGGGAGAGGGGGAGGGAGAGGGACAAGCAGTCTCCGAACTGAGCACAGAGCCAGTGTAGGGCTAAATCCCAGGACCCCGAGATCACGACCTGAGCCGAAACCAAGAGTCAGAAACTTAACTGACAGAGCCACCCAGGCGCCCCCTGTTTGCTAATATTTTTTTTTAAGATTTTTGCATCAAATTCATTAGTAAGATTGGCCTTTAGTTCACTTATTTCACATTTATATGACTTCCATATATGCTGATTACAATAAGCGGGGTGAATGTGTTTTTCTGATTTACTTATCATGGAGAACTGTTTCATTTATATTTACTAGGGGATGGTATGACTTCCTTGGAACAGAATGAGAAGGTTGAGAATGGAATTAGGTTCAGGCTGACCAGCTAGGGAAATAGTGTCCTGGGCCCATCTCATGGAAGAGTTTTGTGTTTCTCTCAGGTGTTCTTAGGTCGGTATTCTAAGAATGTAAAGATTTTTACCTACCCTATCAGATTAGGCCCATCAGTTTCCTTTTATTTCTGTGCCCCTGCCCAGCCCACCCACCAATCATAAACACACACAGACACACACACATACACACGTTGACATTGCTCTCTCCACATTTAACTTGGGGGTACACTCCCATGCAATGGAGAGAGAAAACAGTATTCTAATTGAAAATGAGAAACTCAAAACGTGTGTGAATGGAAATACCTCGAATTTATGATCACTTGAATGAATCGACTGAAATTTAATTTTTCTTGTTTTTATGACAAAACTTTCTGGGTCAATTAATAATATATATAAACTTCTCAGGGTCTTTAAATTACTTAGGGGCATAAACTGATTTCAAGCACTTACCAGTGCCAATTTTATACAAACAATTTTAACGCAGATTATCATTCTTGTATAGAATTAAACAAGGCACCCTGAGAACGTTTTTTTATTTTTGCATCAAATCTTTATTGCAGTATAAAATAGATACAGTCAAGTACACAAATTATTAAGTACACAACTGATGAATTTTTGTAAAGTGCATATTTGTACAACTGCTCTGAGATCAAGGTGTAGAAAATCAGCCCTTAGAGGCTTCCGCCAGGCCTCTCCCCACATCCATGTGACACCCCATGAAAGTGCTTACCCTCTGACTTCTGCAGAGGGGTTACTTCTTGGGTTACTTCTTGGGTTTTTGACTTTATAAACATTGACTCTTTCAGTAGGATGGTAGGCAGAATTCTCAGAGGGTCCCGTGCTTTCTGCCCTGTAGAATCTCGTCCTCTTGATTCCGGTGGGAATGTGAAGAGGATGGATCTCACTCCCATGATTAGGTTACCGGATTTTGCAAACGTAATTAAGTTCTAAACCAATTGACTTTAAGTTAATCAAAAGGGAGATTATCCTGGGTCAGCCTAACCTAATTGGAGGAGCCCTTAATAAGGATGGGGCCCTTCCTGAAACTCACAGGGTGAGAAAGATAAGATCCTGCTGGCCTGCGAGAAGTAAACTGACACGCTACGAGAGGCCCCATGGCCAGGAGGCCTCTGGGAGCTAAGACGGACCTCCAGCTGGCAGCCAGCAAGAAAACGGGCCCCATCTCCTACACCCACCAGGAGCGGAATGGTGCCAACAACCAGGATGAGCTGGAAGAGAGCTCGGAGCGGCAGCTGAGACCCCAGCATGGCAGACACCTCAGCTGCAGCTTTGTCAGACCCTGAGCAGTGGACCCAGTTGAGCCATGCCCCCCTGCACTTCCGACCTATACGCTGTGAGACGATAAATGCATCTCATAGGTGCCGAATCTGACTTTATTGCTTCCACAACAACAGAAAATGCAAGTCTATATTGTGCCTGGCTTCTTCCGTGAAACATTATTGGGGTGTGGGTGGGGGACCCATATTATTCTGCATGGCAGTGGTTCGCTCTTCTCCTCGCTACCTCTTGTTCCCTTGTGTGAATATGCCACAATCTACATGTCCGTTCTGAGGCTGGGCACGTAGGTGTTTTCAGTTGCTTTTGTGGTGAATAATGCTGCTTTGAGCCTTCTTCGACCGATCGCTTCTGTTGGCTGTTGTCAACGATAAAGCCGGTTGCTATGAAGAGTGTTAAGGACGAATTTTAATTAATCATATACTATTGCAACCAAAGAGAGAGTCCAATATGAACTGAACTCACTTCTGATTTTTGTAGAGGTGGCTGGGTGCTTTACAGGGAGACCGAGGGAATAGGGAGGGGCTGAACAGAGGCTCAGTAGCGTCAAGGAAGTGAGAAATTACAAAGGCTCAGTCGGTATAAAAGCTGATTAGGCCAGTTACGTGTGTTAGCTGGCAGTTCTTGAAGTCAGGATTCCATCTTCCCATAGAGACTGGGAGACAGAGGTCCTAGCCTTCTCGACGATCACATTTCAAAGGACTGGCTTTCAGGTCCTTGGGAAAGACGTTCTTGAGTGGTAGAGATAGCTAAACATCTCAAAGGGACAGAGGAAGGATTCTCATGTAAAGCCCTTTTTAGTAACTGCTCTAAGAAAGGGTAGTCAGGGACCTATCAGCAGGTGTAGCCTGGAACAAACACTAAATTCCTCTGTCAGCTTTTGAGTTTTCTCAGGCAGGTACTTTTTCTTCCTACTTCGTTCCATGTAGGAAGAAGTGGGGGGGCTAAATGGTTTATGTGGGGAGTCCGTAGTTTTTACAGGCCAAGGCCGAGGCCTAGCCAAGAAGACTCAGAGGAGCTTGCCTAGAGTTTGTTCACAGACAGACTCTTTGTCCGTATCTGCGTGGAAGCAGACTTGATAGGTCATGGGGCAGGCATGAACATGGTTTGCTTTAATAGACACTGTCCCACGGTTTTCAAAAGTGGTTGTACCAGTGTATACACACTCGAGCAGGAAATGAGCGCTCCCCTTGACCTCCATCTTTGCAACACTTGACAGTCTCAGTTTTGTTTTGTGCTTGGGTGTCACCATTTTTACGGAGGTATCTCATTATAGTTTTAATCTGCATTTACCTGCTAATGATGTGGCACGGCTTTTCACATGCTTATTTAGATATTCTCTTGTGAAGTCTCTAGCCAAGTCGTTTTGCCCACACTTCCGTTTGTAGACAGCCCTTTCCTTATTGATTTGTAATCTGTCTAGATTCTGGCTATAAGTCCTCACTGTCAGATATGCATATTATAAATATCTTCTCCCACTCTCGGACTCACGTTTTCATTCTTTAAAGGTGAAATATTAATAATAAGCTTTTATAAATAAACACTATACTTATTTTAATGCAGTCATATTTATCAATATTTTCCTTTATTGCTGGCCTTGCACCCTGGTAATGAGACCTTTCCCTACTCTGAAGTCATAAAGATGTTCTGTGTTACTTTTTAGAACTGTGCCTTTCAATAGGGTAGCCATGATTTCACACTTGAAATGTGGCTAGTGTGAGTGAGGAACTGAATTTTTAATTTAATGTTAAAAAATTTCAATTTAAATATTGAATCAATGGAAAATATTCTTCTATTAAACACAGTCTTTTGCTTTTTGAATTACATTTTACTTTAACCATTAAAAATGTGTCACCTAAACAGGAATGGATAAAACATGTACCAGATTCTGAAGACTTAGTATGAATGAAATAATGTAAAATATCTCAATAATTTGTATATGACCACATGTTGAAATGATAATATTTTTGAAATTTGGGGCTAGATAAAATATATGTTTAAGACTAATTGCATCTGTTTCTTTTTACACTTTTTAATGTGGCTACTTTTTAATTTTTACACTTTAAGTTACATGTATGGCTCATACTATATTTCTATTGGACAACAGTTATGGAAGTTTTATTATTTTACCTTTCACGGTTTAGTCTACTACCAAACTAGGATAGATTTTTGTGTATTCTGTGAGGTAAAGGTGTATTTAATTTTTTATGTTATCCACTTGATTCAGCAGCATTCATTAAAAAGGCTGTCTTCACCCACCCTCCCACCCCCCGTCATTGCTGTAATACTTTGTCATAAATTAGGCACATCTGTTTTTGGACCTTCTATCCTGTTCCACAGATTGGTTTGTCCTTATGCCAGAGTCACATTGTTTTCATCAAGTGGTTTTATAATAAATCTTCGCAGCCTGTAATGGGCCCTCCACTTTGTTCTTCTTCAGGACTGTCTTGATTATTCTTGGCCTTTTGTATTTCCATGTGACTTCCAGAGTCAGTAAGTCGATTTCCACAAAACTATTTTCTGAACATTTGACTGGGATTACATCGAATCTATAGATAAATTTAGAGAGAATTAATATCTGTGCAATATTGAGTCTTCAAATCCATGGACATGACACCTCTCTGAGGCCTTCTTCAGTTTCTGTCCGTGTTTTGTGGTTGTGGCGATCTCGCACATTTTCATTAGATACATTCCCTGGTATTCGTTTTTTGGTGCCGTTATAAATGATAGTCTTTAATTGGTTAATTTACAGACATTTGATAGCTTTAGAATAATGAGTCTTTTGATCTAGGAATATACAATGTTCTTAGTCCTCTAGCCAGATTTCCTAAAATTCTAGCTATAAATCCTTTATCAGGTATGTATTCGCAAGTATTTTCTCCTAGTTATGGATCACCTTTTTATTTTCATCGTGACATCTTCCAAAGAATAGGAGTTTTTGTTTTCATGAAGTCAAATTTCTTAATTTTTCTCTTTTATAATTTGAGTTATATTTAAGAAATCTTTGCTAAACCCAAAGTCACTAAGAATGTCTCCTGTGTTTTCTCCCAGGACTTTTTACAGTTTTTATTTCAGGATTAGATATATAATCCAACTCTAATTAATTTTTATAGTGAATAAAAGTGAACTTCTTGGGTTCAGTAATTTTCTAGAATGACACAGAACTCAGGGAAACACTTACTTACATTATATTACTTATTTTATATTATAAAGGACAAAATAAAAGATGCAGATGAACAACCTGATCAAGAGATGCATAGGGTACAGTCTGGAGGAGCCTCCAGCACAGGAGCTTCTGTCCCCACGTACCACCCTCCCAGTGTGCGGAATGGTCCCCAACCCAGGAGCTTTCTGGACCTAGTACTCTAGAGATTTTTACAGAAGCTTTATCACATAGGTATGATTGATTATTAATTTATTTTCCAGTGCCTTCCCTATCCCCAGAGGATCAGAGGTAGGACTGAAAGTTCCAAGGTGTAGTCATGGCTTGGTCCCTCTAATGACCAGCCATCTTCGAGGAGCTCACCAAGAGTCACTTCATTAGAACAAAAGGTGCTCCTGTCACAGGAAGTTTCAAGGGACTTGGGAACTCGTCACTCAGAATGACAAGCGTTTCAGGAGCTCTGTGTCAGGAACTGGAGTCAAAGACCAGATAGTGGTGGGAACGGGGGACAGAGACCAAATTATATATTTCTTATTATTTTACACTATCCTATAAATAGTTGATTATCTTTTAAAGAAGTTAAAAACCAAAAAGGTAATGATTTTATACTTACTATTGTTGGAGCTCTTCATTCCATGCGTTATATCCCTTCTGCTACGGGACTTTTGACATTTTTCTTATGTATATCTGCTAACAACAAATTATCCTAAAGCCTTTACTTTTTTCTTCATTTTGAATGGATCATTTCACTGGATATAGAATTTTAAACTGACAGACTTTTCTTTCAGCATTTTAATGATGTTTCATTATCTCTTGGCTTATTTAGGTTCTGATGAGATGTCCATGGACATTCTTATCTTTGTTTCTCTATAGGTAATATATCATTTTTCCTCGTCTGCTTTTAAGATTTTATCTCTATCTCTGGTTTTCAGCAAATTTATTATCACGAGTCTTGCTATGATTTTCTTTATGTTTACCCTGCTTGTGGTTTATTGAGTTTCTTGGAACTGTGGATTTACAATTTTCATTAAATTTGTGTGATTTTCAACAGTATTGTGTCAATGACTTTCCCTATCTCCCGCTATCTCCTCCTGGCACTCCCGTCATGTGTTTTAGACCACCTCATATTATCCCAAAGATCACTGAAGTTCTGTTCAGCTTTTCAGTCTTTTTTCCCTCCGTGTTTCACTTTGGATAATCTCTATTGCTATTATTATTTTCACAGACAAGTTTCCTCTGTAATGTTTAATCTACTATTAAGCTGATCCAGTGAAATTTTCATTTCAGGTTTTGTATTTTCCATATTTATAGGTTCCTTTTAGTTCTCTTCTCATTCTGTTCATGCTGTCTTTTTAAATACCATATATTTATAATGGTAATTTTTAAATCCTTTGCTAATTCCATTATCTCTGAGTCTGCTTTTATTAGCTGAGTTTTCTCTTGACAATGAGCTCATTGTCCTGCTCTTTTGCATATCTAGTAATTGTTTTCTGGCTGCTAGGTTTGGTGACTATTACATTGTAGTGTGTTTAGCCTTTGTTTCTTCATTTAAAGAATGTTATATAAACAGTAAAAATGTTTGGCAGACAGTGGTGCAATTTGAAGATCAATTTGTTTCTTTCAAGGTTGTTTTTAAGCTTATTTGGGGTAGTTTATAATAACCTTTACCCTAAGGCTAAATTATCCCTATTACCAAAGTATGACTCTTCTGTGGCCTCTATTCTAATGCCCCCAAAGTTTGTTTTACCCTCGCTGGGTGGAACTTGAGTATTTCCCAATCCTGTAAAAAGTTTTAGGGGTTATTTAGCCTATCACTTCCCAACAGTCACTGGCCCAGCCTCATGCAGTTTCTCTCTATGCATCCAAAGTTTACTATTAAGCAATAGACTCAAGGGGACTTCTGTGCTTATTCCTGACGTGCTCTTTCTGCATCGCTCTCTCCTCTACCCACCCCCACCCTCGACACATTCCAGCTGCCTCCACTCACTCAAACTCTGTTCTCTGTCTTCTCAACTCAACGAACCTGCTAGATTGTTTAGGTTCTTCCTACCTGCACTGTGGCCTGGAAAGTGCCTCTAGGGAGGAAGCTAGTGTGATGTAGGGCTTCATTTGCTTCTGTTCTTACCTTTATCACACTTCTGCGTGTTGTCCAATGTCTGGAAGCAGCTGCTTCGTATATTTTGTCCTGACTTCTAATGCTTTGCGGTGGGAGATCAATCCCAGAATCAGTCACTCCATTCTAGCCAGAGTGGAGCAATGCTGCCACATTTTTTTTGTAACTTTGCAATTGAAAAACAAACTTCTAGAATCAGTGGTTCTGTGGTAGAAGAGAGTAAAGGGGAAGAGATT
Organism: Ursus maritimus; assembly: GCF_017311325.1. Taxonomy (NCBI): domain Eukaryota; kingdom Metazoa; phylum Chordata; class Mammalia; order Carnivora; family Ursidae; genus Ursus; species Ursus maritimus. The sequence continues at coordinate 1,633,561 of NW_024424786.1, forward strand.
CAGAGGTAACTATATAGAACGTTTGCCAGAAGTTTAAGAAATGCATTATATTCGGAAATATTTTTTCTCGATTTCAAAATAAGATTCAGTGGAACTATTATATTCATTTTTGACAATTTCTACTTTAGGTTACATACTTCTCCTGTACAATGAAGGTTAATTAGGCAGTGTTGTTAATATTGCAGTATTGTTGATTTGGATCAATGATAACGATGAGGCAGTTGCTGCTGCTACTGATGGTGGTGGCAACGAGACTTATTTAGGCACCTCCAATGAACCAGGCACTGTGTCAGGCTCTTTCCATCTATCACCTTTACTCTTCCACTACAGTGCTGCAACTGAGAAGTTATGAGCTCCAGAAACTCAGGGAGGTAAAGTTAATTCCTCAAGCTCACATACTAAGAAGTGAACACTCCGTAACTACCTTACCCCTTGGTAACCTAGTAGCTGGAGCTGGAGGACAGTCTGAGCTCACCACCAATGGTGCCTCCTTCCATTACTAGGCTGCCCTCTGATGCTCTCTTCACCTGAGCTTTCCCATCTGGCAAATTGTAGTGGGAAACAGTTAACTCCTTCCCCAGGGAGGCTGTGCTATTATATAGATGTTTTGCATTATTTTGCTTTGAATAACAGCATATGTAAATGCGCTCCCGAGGTTAAAATTACCCTTATTTTTTAAAACTTGGCCTCTCCCACTGGGGTAAATAGTTGAAAATTACGGGGAGGAAAAGGCAGGCTGGAGAGAATGTGAGTCNNAATTTCCCCCCCCCCCCCCCCGCCGAACCATATTTCTATTCGGATATAAGCTGCCACGGCAGAGTAAAGATTCGTACATTTCCTCTCATGGCGTCCCCCAGGTTGTGATAGCTAGCGGCCGGCGTGGGTTAATCCAGACGTGACTCATTGACTCTGCATCAGGATGACGTGCAGGGGCAGATGTTCTTGCTGAGAAGAATAAAAGCCTCCTGTGGCACCTGGAGGACTCTACCACACACGGTCCCCAGGCAGACCACAAAGAGATTCTAGTGAACACGGGCCCTTTGCTGCCTCCAACCATCTACCTCTCGTTCAGAGGTTGGCGTATCTCCTGGACTTCAGCTCTCCCCTGGGCCCTGCATTGTTGAGCCCTCCCTATCTTCAACTGCCTTTCCTGGCATTTGAATCATCACTTCGATGATGTGATAATATCTGCAAGTTGGGAAAATAAAAGTGGCATTTGTTTAGCCATAATTAATGAAATATTTATGTTGCATGAGACTATGTGATAAAACCTTAGGCTTAGAGTCCTTTTGCTTCTGATTACATTTGGGATTTTTTTTTTTCTATGACCAGACATTCTGACGCCAGCTCTTTTACACTGAGCAGATGTCATGTAGTAAAAATGGGTGCCAGATGCTGTGAGCCACAGAAGGGCGATTTGTTTAAGAGCTGGCTCTGACTTTTTTGCATTCAATTACTCTGCAAAACGAACCTTACACGAGCATTTAGGTAACTCAGCTAACTTCAGACAAGCATTTTAATAATAGATTTCATCTCTGAATGCATTCTAAGCAACACACCATATAAATGGTGTTTAAGGAATTAATTGATTTCTGCATAATACCTTTTTTTTTTTTTAATATGAAAGGAGAGCTGCAAAGCTCTTGGCAGGGACCCAGAAATGTAATTAACGTGGACGGCCAAATTTTCAGTTGCCCTTAGGTACGGCCTCCTCCTGCTCACGGCAGGTGCAGCGAGGGAAGGGCAGGGAGGAACGGAATGATGGTAAGAAGGGAGGAGGGAGAAGCAGTTTTGGGTCATGAAGCAGGAAGAGGCACTGGGATTTCAGTGAGTTCTCCTGTTCCCATTTCAGATCCGAAACACATCCCTATCCAAGCACAGGTGACAGCGGCCACCTCTTCCGCCTCTTGCACCAGCTCTTCCTCTGCAGATGAAGATTTCCATCCCCAGCCTTCCTTGCGGTCAAAGGTAACAACACGTGGCAAACCAAAGAGGGCCTTGGCTTGTGGGGCCCGTTTACCATCCAAATTTCAGACCCAGTGTGGACCCCAGCTGCAGTGGATTCGTTAGGAGGATTGCGTTTCATTGCATCTGACAGCGACCGCTTTTTACCTGGAACGCCCCAAGAATTAGCTTCTTTTTTTTTTTTTTTTAACTTTTAGAAGCTTGCCTTTCTCAGAGACTCCAACTGGCAGGGGAAAAAAAACAGACATATTTACTTAAAATCATTTGGTGACTGCAGCTCTTAAAGTGAGTTTAATATGTGGTCCAACAAGCAAACCATCGAAAAATTTACAACAAGCAGATGCATATTTCCCTGGGGGAAACACAGCTTCATTTAAGAAGCACTAGAGGCAGATTGCATGGAAAATGTTATGTTTATTCTAATCAGAAATATGAAATGAACCATGCAGTTGCATCTAGACGTGGATACTCCGAGGGTCCGTGCTATGGAAGGGACTCTCTGCGTGCTGGCGAGGGAGATGGCTGTTCTCTTTGCTTCATGAACGTGTTTCTGGAAAACACTTTCAACTACTCCCATACACATAGATTTTTAAAAATGCAAACCTTGTTACACATCTTTAAATGTGTCTGTGTGTCCCATACATGAAGACACATCCCACAACCAAACCTTACCCTCGTTTTCGTGATCCCCTGGGGCTGGAGCGTTTTCGCTGGGACTGAGGGATGAATGGTTGGACCTAAAATGCTTCCCAGGAGAACAGAGAAGCAGTTCACTGTGCTAACAGTGTTTATTTTTTGGAGCAGTGAGGATCTGAGGAGAAAGGGAGAGAACCAAATTTATTTACTTAGACTGAACTTTTCCATATCTGGCATTAGGAACTTTGGCGTCATCTCAAGTCACTCAGGGGTTCCAGCTCCCCACAGCCCAGCTTCGAGCAAGTCAGGAGGGGCTGAGACATGGCATGAGTTGGGGGGGGGAGGGAATGCAAATGAAAGAGAATGTGTCTGTGTTTCTCATTTCTAACTGTGGGCATCCCTGATTATTTCAGTAGTCAACACAAATGAATTTGGTGTGTTATGTTGACTCCCTTTCCTGTCCCTCTCACCCCTTTCAGTAACCTTGAGTTAAGTCTGTATTCAAATGAATACAGACATTCATCAGCCATTCTAAGAGCCATTCCAACACTTAGGGAGAATAAGAGAATGGAATGGCCCAAACACATCAAAGAGCAAGACCATGAGATCTAGGGCGGACCTTGCAAGTAGCTCCTTGTCCTCCTGCTGGCCCAGAACAGAGCCTGTCAGCACTCAAGTTTGCAGCGTGGCAAAGCTTGCCTGCTTCACCTGGCTTCTGACCAGTCTTACAGGAAGGGAAGCTGGCCAAAAGTTATTTCTTTACTACTTCCCAAGGGCACACCCTGAAGGAACAAGGGTTTTCCCTGCTCTGGTTTCTTTATCTCTTCTGTCCCATACAGGTGTGTCCCCAGCCCCTTGGCACAGAGCCCATGTCAGCTCGAATGAACCTTTGCGCAGGAAACCGGAGACAGGAAGTGAACACTCTACCCCTTCCTTTTGCTTGGGCCCTCCCCACCACCTCACCTCCCAAAGCCAGGCCTGGACCTGGGAGAATGAGGCAGGCACTCGTCCTGGGTTCTGCCCAACCTCTCCCCTTCTCTGTCCTTTGTCTTTTCCTTCCTCACCCCGAGCCTCTCTCTTTGCCTCTTTGTGCTGTCATTGCCACCACTGAGGATATAAGGACCGTGCCTGGCACATCATAAGACTGGCTGAGCGTTTGTGAACAAATCGTCCTCTTTTCTATGTCAACATCTTCTAAAAGGCAATAGCGACTTTCTTTCCTCCTCCAAGTTCTGGTTTGCTAACTCGTGATAAAGCAGGAAGGGTCTGGCGGCTCTGCTGTTCGGAAGTGTCAAGATGGTGTGATGCTGTCGAGGCACCCCCCCTTGAAATTAAATGGTCTTAATTTAGGAGGAAACCTTGATATTCCTATAAGGCGGGGGTCCTAGATGTGCCTGTGCAGTATTTGGCATAGGAAAGGCCATGTAGATCAGCTGAAAACGTGGATGCTGGATTCAGACTACCTGAGCTAAACTCTTGGCTCCACCAATGACCGATTGTGCCATCTTGGGCAAGTTATTTAAGTCTAAGATTTGATTGCCTTATATCCATAATGTAAGTGTGATTGGAGAAATAAATGATTTGATACATGTGAAGTAATCAGTGTAATATTTGCCACATAGCGCTCAGGATGTGCTGGGATTTATTATACAAATTAGTAAAATGGGAGCTCAAGAGGTATTTGTGAGTCCTTGTATAGAATGAGTTAGACAGTCTCTGGGCAAGAGCTACCGGTGATCTCCACCATGCCCCTCTGCCCTAACCTTTCCAGAAAGGTCCTGGCTGCCTAATGGTGGGGTTCCACCCCCCCCAAATGGCCCAGACCCTCTGTTCAGAGTGGTTGACAGTCCATCTGGAAGTTATCTCATAGAAATAGAGATGATATGATATGGAGTAAGTTTCAGTTCTGAGAGCTGAAATTTCCTTCTAAGGATGAAAAAGATCTTTAGGATTCCAGATCCTAAAGAGAATTATAGAAAAATGAAATTTCATCAAGACAAATGTTTTCACTGACGATCTGCAGACACCCTGAAGTCTCAAAGCTGGCTGCTTCCCTGGGGTGTATGATGGTCTCCCCATCCAGATCCATGGAATGGGTGACTGAATGACCAGCATCCATGAGGCCCTGGAAACGCACGTGCTTTTCAGGCATAATCTCTGACCTCTGTCGTGGACCTGGATTCCTCTGGCAGTCTCTGGGGTACGCCTGTTAGGTCCATTCTTCCCTTGTGCATGTAAACTCCCTTTAACGGACAAACATCCAGTTCAACCGTAGATACTGACTGCCCAGGCACCAGGCGAGCTGTAACACATTTTTAATTCCATGTTTGTTTCTGCCAGTGTTAAAGAGAAATCTGCAGTGTGCTCTAATCTTTACGCTAATATGTAGAAAGTGGATGAGTATGCTCCAAGAAGAGAAACTCGGAGCAAAACTCACCCGATTTGAACGTTTACTTTGTGTACAGAGGATGTCTATGCATGTGCAAATCACATACACGGATATATGTTGTGCACACATATATGACAAATAATGGATTTTAGCTCATCATAATCGTGCTAATTTATAATATGATAATCTAATAATCATGCCACTAATAATAAAAATCATGGTATTTCTGTATTTATCCCATATCTTTTTCAAGTATTCTACAAAAGGCTTGACCCACATTCTCTCAATTAATTCTTATAACATCCCTGCAAGGTAGGCATTTAATCATTTTCACCACTCTGAAGTCCAGAAGGTTGTGTGGCAGGCTGACACACAGCTCGGCTGGGATTCAATGCCAGCTTTGCCCGGCGCCCGGGCCCCCTGCTCCACCAGCATTCTCCACTGTCTCTCCAACCAGAAATGTCTCCCCTGCTTTCCGACATGCGGATCTGGCCACACTATCACTTCTCCTTTCTCTGGTGTTTCAAACCGGGAAGTGCACACTACCGGGATTCACATCTATTTTCAGTGCATCAGTTTTTGAGTGTTCTGGATTTTCCAAGCCCAGGCGTACCTGAAACCCAGTGACATGAATGACATATTTGCACAAGCAAAGTGAAGCAGGGAAGGGAAGCAATCTTATGCCTACCTCAAGCCAAGAAACACTTGGATTTGAATGATTTTGACACAGTCCTCTATTCCCAGGTTTAATTAGGCAATGTAGACCCAACCTGAGGATTGTTTAAAGTTGTTAATTGGTTTTCATGGTGTGTGTGTAAGTGTGTATGTGTGTGTTTATGTGTGAGTGTGTCTGTGTTTTCCTCTCAGGCTCATCCTTCTTGGACCTTATGGTAGCACCTGTGTAGAGCATAATTTTTGTGTTATTCCTTCCCTTGACTGAGCCAGATCAGTTCTCTATAAAGCCAGTCCCACCTACATATCTACATAGACACCACCCCCAACCCCAAACACACACACCAGTTTCCCAAACCAGGACCTACTAGCCACATGGGACTATTTAAATTTACATTTGAATGTATGAAAATGACATGAAATTGAAAATTCAGTTTCTTACTCATGGTAGCTCATTTCAAATGTCCAATCGCCGCATGTGGCTAGTGGCTTGCATATCTTAGTACAAATATAGAGCATTTCCCTCATCGCCAGAAGTCCTGTTGGACGTCATTGTTCCAGAAGTTAAGCAGTGGTTTGGTTGGAGCAAGTAGAAGCCTGTATCATTATTTTGCAGATTTTAAACCCATTTTTCTCAGATACATTTTTTCTTCTCTATTGGTTTTTATAGGAGAGGAAGACACTCAGAAGAAGAAGGAAGCTGGAGAAAGCAACAAAACAATTGGTTAAGCAAGAAGAATTGAAGAGACTTCATAAAGCTCAGGTCAGAAAACAAACTTGACTTGAATAAGTGAGCCTGGGGTCTGGGACCTGGGAGTTGGTTTGGAAAACCCTTTGGAAGTCTCTGTTGTATCGGGGGAGATGGGGCTAGGGGAAAGGTCAGTCTCTCTTCTCTGAATGACCAGATCTGTGGCCATTCTAAAGGCCCTGACCCAACCCCTGGTGGGACCCTGGGGCCTGAGGAGCCCAGGTGTTGGCGCTGGCCCACTCCCAACTGCTTTTCCATCTGCCAACGTGTGTCCTGCAAAGGGAGCCTGGAATGACAGCCAACACATGGCCTTGGGAACCATCCCAAGGCTCGACTGACACATAGCGGTGGACTTGGTCTTGTCCTCTGTGAGGACACAACCTTCCCCTGACTTCCTGCCAGTGTCCCTGCTGAGCTCACAACTATTAGGAGCTGTCTCTGTTCCAAGGTTCATCACAAACATGAACATGCAGCATTTCAATACAGATCCCTGTCTTGATAGTTAGCTCTGACATTTCTGCCCGAGCGGGTCTGCCCGCACCTGTCGCAGACAGGCAAAGGAAGCAGAAAGTCAAGGCATTCCCCACGGCCCTGATGACCCCAGACTTAGCCTGGAAGAACAGTGGGGTGTTAGGACAGAAGGACTTAGAATGACCGCTCGTACTCATGCAGTGTTCCCTTCTGTTTGTTCCATTTACCCCTTTATCTGGCTGTGTTGTCCTGTTGAGGAAGGAAGCCGCTTAACCCAAACTCCTTTCCCCTTCACAGTGACTGACAAGGGAGCCACTGCTTTCACCTAGCGGACAGGGAAAATCCCCACAAAGTCCCTCTGTCCCCTCTCAACTTCTGAAACAGGTTTCCTGGAAACACTGTAGCTTGGCCTTGTGAGAACAAGGTAAGCCTTTAGGATACCGATTGGCAGACTGGCGATCTCCCTCCTTATGTTCTCCCTCCAGACCGCAGGTGGTAATAAGAACCATGATAGCCTTTGGAAGTCTCCTCTGCCGGTGCTCACAGCAGCCCCTTCTAGTCTCCAAGATTTTCATCCTTAGTTTCCAAAGAACGACCACTATGTAGTCCGCTCAGCCGCCATAACAGCCATAGCTCTGGAGGCTGGAAACGCAAGATTGAGGTGCCTTCAGGACTGGTGTCTGGTGAAGCCTCTCTTCCTGGCCTGTAGACATGGCCTTCTTTCTGTGCCCAGGCGGAGAGAGAGAGAGAGGTGTCTGTCCTGTTGCTTCCTCTTCCCATCAGGTCCCCAGTCCTGCCGCATTAGGGGCTCGCCCTTACGGTCTCATTTAACCTTAATTACTGCCTTAAATGCCCTCTCTCCAAATACAGTCACACTGGGGGTTAGGGCTGCAATATATGAATTTGGGGGCAGGGGGACGATTCAGTCTGTAACAACCATATAGCCATAAAAGCACAACAGTCAGTCATAAAGTCATTTAAATATTTCCCTTCCATTAGTGATTCTACGTCCTGCCATCAAGAGATGGATTTATAAAAATACAATTGTCTTAAAAGAGAGACAGAGGGCATGAAATCACAGTGGTGTTACCTAGAATGCCCATCTATTTCAGATTTTATGTTAAACCCTGGGACGTAAACCCTCTTAGCTGGGATGAGGAGAGCCAGGCGGCTGCTCGGGCCCGACCCCTGCTCGCGTCTCTCCACGGGGCCGGAGGTATTTCAGTGATTGTGCTCTGAATCCAGGGCAGGCCGAGAAGATGGGGAGTTAAGCAGGAGAGGGGGTGAGACAGAGCTGCAGTGAGGAAGGGAGGAAGAACAGGCACATTCTACCGGCCCAGACATTTGCCGGCCCCTTTCATGCACCCGTTCGGCCAGGTGCAACGTCTGTCCTGCCGGGAGATGTGCCTTCTGGCAGCATGCTGTTTGAAAGCAGCGGAAACTGAGGGGGAACAGCGTGTGTAGGGGAAAGGCTTTCCCCTCATGTTCCTTCCTAATGCCGACAAGAGGGAAGTAGCCAGTAGGGGAAGGAAGAGCGTCCACGCAAACCCGAGTGTGAATAGGTGTCCACAGGGAGCCTCGGGAGTCTTGCCTCATAATCTGCTGCTAACAGCCGCTGTGCACGTGCACGTCCAGCGGCCCCTGGGTGTTAGCCCTGCGGTACAGTGAAAGCGTGTTTACAATCTGTAGCTGAGGAGGGGAGCTGGACACGCCGAGCAAGGCGCCCGAGCCCCAGGAGTTGGCCCGGGGCCTCCTGCTGCAGCCCAGCTTCCCGGGAGCTGTCTGCTGGCTCCTCTTGGGAAGATGGGATGCGGCCACGCTCTGTGTTGGCCCCCAGATCCTCATCGTACTCCGAGTAGTAGCTGCCGTTCTGCATACGCTATGAGCACAGTCAGAGGCCAAGGCTCAGAAGGGTCTGGGAGCCATGAGAACCTCCCCTCGCCCGGCATCCTCTGCCTGAGGGCACGTCCGTGTGGTCGGCCTGGTCAAAGAGGACTGTCTTTATGTCTCCATGGGGGCAGACTGGGCTTACAGACAGACTCCATGCTTTGTGTTTTCACACTAAAGAAGGGAAACGTCAGGATCTAGTTATTTGGGAATTCGGAGGTCCTTACCCAAGGAGGGACAGCATGAGGGACAGAATCAGCCCCTCACGTGACTCTGCACCTCAAGAGGCCCCGTGTGACGTGCGACCCTGGCGTTGCAGGCCATCCAGAGGCAGCTGGCGGAGGTGGAGCAGCGGCAGAGGGCTTCGGAGATCCAAGGCGTGAGGCTGGAGAAGGCGCTGAGAGGGGAAGCAGGTAGGCGGCCCGGCGGATGGGAGAGGCGGGTACGG